>NC_141021.1:17287500-17452500 GCF_052040795.2 Danio rerio
TTTAACTTTTCCCAATTCACATTGTTGTCACTTGCCAGCAGACTGGTTGGTTTCTCACAGCCATGGCTGAAGTATCCACTTCTCAGTATCCCATCAAATACAAAGTAACTGCCAAACAGAATCCAGCGCAAGTCTATTTAAAATAATAAAGATCCTTTCACGGCGCAGTGAAGATTTTTATCCATTTTGAACATTTACTCGCTATGGCATCCGAGAAATGTATACACGCACACACACACACACACACATTTGAATTTAATTTCTGCATCCGCTAGTATGTAACTATGTGAGATATTCACAGCTGGTATGATAATCCTTTAATTAGCACATGCTCTGGTTCATTGGCACTGTGCACAGCGTGCTGTTTCCTACAGCTCAAACATAGAAGGTATCAGAAAAGGGGAGATTTCTTCAAATTATGAGAAAACACTGACTGTACTATGAAGATTGCCCCTATTATGCTATTTTAAAGGCTCCTAACTTCATTTTGAGGTTTCCTCTTTCAGGTTTTTATTAATCCAGGGCCTTTTTTTTTTTTCATTTTCACATCATCACACAGATTTAGTTTATTTATTTGACAACAGGAGTCACATGCAGTGCACGTTAATCTAAATTCCTCAAAACCCTAAGACCCCTTTATTCATTAAGGATTGCCACAGCGGAAGGAACCATCAAATTATCCAGCATATGTTTTACATAGCAGATGCCCTTCCAGCTTCAACCATGTACTGGGAAACACTCATACACTCTCACATGCACACATACACTATGGCCAATTTATCCAATTCACCTAAAGCGCATGTCTTTGGACTATGGGAGAAACCAGACCACCTGGAGGAAACCCACGTAAACATGGGGAGAACATGCAAACTCCATACAAAAATGCCAACTGGCCCAGCTGGGATGCAAATCAGCAACTTTTTTTTTGCTGTAAGATGGTCTAAGCAAAGTCAGACCTTACTGTCCCTTATTAAATAGTTAAACATCAAGGCATCACATTTTTTTTGGTAAAATAGGAAAAATCTAGAGGCATTTGCCTTTCATATAACACACTTCTGATACCAATTGATCAACTAGAAGTCAAGTCATTATTTGTTGTTCCTAAAACTCGGATAGGCAACAATTCTTTTGTCAGGTTACTGTTAGTGTGCCTCTAGAAACAGGGTTGGGAAACACTGGCCTAGTGTAGATTATTTGACTCTCAAAGTGTCTCTATTCATTCATGTCCATTTTATTATATCAACAAGAATCACAATTTAATATTGGGAAAACAATTAAAAAAAAAAGTGTATTTAACACATCTAGTACAGCCTGAATGTTAATTACATTTTTTGTTTGTTTGTTTTATTTGGTTATTCGTGTTTTAATATAACACTCTAATATGTACATTTTTTTTTCAGTTTAGTTATCTGTAGATCCTTTAGCTTAAAGGTAATAAAGTTGTGACATTTAGCACTTCAGTATGCTGACCTGTTTTAGTGTTGGAAAGATATTGAAAAAGAGAGATTTTGCAAAAAGTGAGGGTTAAGAGATCCTTTTTGAACAATTTCTGATGTCTGTGTCTTCTACAGCATTGGCTGATCCACCCTAGTCTTTGGTAAAGTCAGTGGATATTCTATTTCCAGCCTGTTGGGACCAAGTATTCCTGTCAGTCCTACCCAGTGCTCGCATTGCACTAGACAGGCTAAAGAACAGAAATGCACTATCTACAGTAGAAATTAGTTTAATGAGTCTACAGTGGAAATGAGTCGTGCTGAGGAATGGTTACTGACAATTCATGACAAAGGTGTACTGAACAAAAGCAACTCAGTCATTCTGAGAACAGAAGGCTGTCCAGATGTCAATCACATTTCCAAATGTCTGAAGTCACATAAAAATCTTGATATTTCAAATTAATTAGAATGCTTCAGATGAAACATATTTATACATATACCATTGACACAACCATACACTGAGCTATCTGTACAGCATAAAAAGGTACAGAATTACCTTTCAAAAGGTATACATTTTGGTTTTTATCAGGTCATAAGGAGTGCATTTTAATACCTACAAAGTACAAATGTGTAAATCAAAAGACCTTAAAGGTAAAAAAAAAAAATACCCTAAAGGTAGTAATGTCCTCCGATAATTTACTAAATAGTATATTTTGAAAAGGTACCACACCATTGACAGATTTTATTTATTTATCTATTTATTTATTTATTTATTTATTTTTAATTGTTGGTGTGTACTGTTACATTATCACCAAATAGGAACAAGTTATGAAGAATCCTTGTGATGCTAAACATTGGTTTGAAAATAATGAATATACAGTATAATATAATGTCATGAATGAATGAATGAATGAACAAATACATGAATGCAGGCATGAACGAATGAACGAACGAACGAACAAACGCATGAAAAAGTGAACAAACAAACGAAACATGAATAATTGGATGAATGAATACATTCAAACATACATATGTATGTATACATATACTTATTCTATGGTCTGCTTAAATTTTCGTTAAAACGCACATGTAGTTCCAGTCAGTTTTGATCACAGTACAAAATAAATGCGCTCAACATTTGTAATTCGTAAAGTAACTGGCTTAAGTTCCATGGGAAACCAATAAGGACTGTTAATGTTGGATGGGAAATCCACAAAATCAGAAAAAAAATATTCATTAATTATGCCACAAAAACAAGTTTTAAGACATTTTCAAGCGAGAATGTAGTTATTTTAAAATCAAATCGGCCGTTTATTTATAAGGATTAAAAATTTCGAGCTCCAAGTGGTCAGCGGCAGCTTCATCAACAGCTCCCTCCCCTAGCGAAGCTTTATATCAGCCAGACCATCTCAGGACCTGTCATTAGATTTTATCTCTTGCATCTCTGTTGTTTAAAATGTTATAAATATTTAATTCTTGAGGTATTTAATGGTCAGTCTTTAGACTTTTGAAACTATTATTTGTTCTCAGGTGTATTTTTTGGCAGATTGCAAAAATAAGCTTCATAATTAATTTATGACTGTAAATAATGTAATATAACTTTGATCCTACAAGTTTGGCTGATTGCTTTTGTTTTAAAGAAGAAAAATAAAACAGATTGTTCTCTTACCTGTCCAGAATTGTTTTTTTTTAATAATCATAACATTATTCTACTTAAAACAAAGATTGCAGTCTTTTTGTTAGATCTATTTTATGAGATCAATTTGCCTATTATTTGATCACAAAAATGCATAATTACATGAGTTATTTACTTTATATGTTCAAAAATATTTGTTAAACCGATTTTTAACAAAACAGAATGTTAAAACTAAACATAATAAAGTATGAATGCTTAAAGTTGATATAAAATAAAATAAATGATATTTAATTTCATTAGCCAATGCATAAAGTAACATATTCCTAAAGCGTATTTTGTTGATATGGTTCTTTTAATAAAATGTATTATGATTATTATTATTATTATGATATGTTTGTTTATTTTGAAATGTAAATCAAGAGAATTCTGGTATCCTTCTCCTTCATATTGCGCAATAAATTGATTTTATTTTATATATATATACATATACATACATACTGAACATACATAAATACATACATACATACATACATACATACATACATACATACATACATTCATTCATACAAAAATACATACATACAAACAAACAAACATACATACATGCATACTGTACATAGTTTCCAAAAATGGCAAACAAAATCAGCATCATATCTCAATTTCAGTGGGACACTCTTCAAGTTAAGATGCTGAAAAATCATGTGACAGCTGCCACTAACAGCAACAAGGAACACTGATCTTCAGCCAAACATAAATCATGCATGCTAACAATGTAGATAAGAGCATATGGGACATCAGCCTAACTTATCTTTAAGTCAAACTAAATTAGTTTTCCATAGTCGCTTCTGGAATTTTATCTGAAAGCTTAGAGCATATTATCTGGAACAGTATCTTCCTGCTGTCAGGGATTTGGTGTAGTGACAGATTCACACGTTCAGGCTTGGCACTCACCTCCAGATAGGACAGACACAAAGCAGATGATCATTTTCCCAACCAATATTTTTGCGGTTTGTTAAATTAGCATAGAAAAAGAAAATAACCTTGAGGTGTATATTTCCGTTTAAAGCAAGGCTGCTGTTTTAATCAAACACACCTGATATATTTGTATATATGAAGAGTTTGAATGCAAAAACCTCCAAATGCCATTTGAAAACGAGCATTTTTCTCAAACTCCTATGTTTATGATAAATTATTTCACTTTACAGACGATGATATACGATGATGAAATATAATAACACAAAAGTGAATTAACTGAACCTAAGAGCCTGAAAAAATGCTCATTTTAGAAAAAAAGTTTAGATGGCATTCAGAGATTTTTGCATCTAAACTCTTCATATACGCAACACAATCTCTCTGCAGTTCATAACTTTTTGATTGTTTTATTCGTACAGTCTCCCAATGATGGTTGGGTTTAGGTGCCACGCCTCCTTTTTACAACTGTACGAATTATCCACTAAGCTGACAAAAAATTAAATACTTACATTTCCTTGTGAGATCAGGCTAATATGTTTGATGTATGATGTATATGTATGTATAGTGCATACACTGCGTACAACAACATCAAAATTCTGAGAATCATAAGTCACACTACTATGAAACTGTCACAACTGTACAGATTATACATTTAGTGGGATTTACACTTCTGTACCTGGCTAAAGAGGACATTTTTTTCTTTCAATGATTTAAGATGTTTTAAATGTATTAAGTTTATTGTATGCAAACCGTAAGTTTAAGGCTGTCTCTGGTGTTAATTTACGGATTTCTGGTTTAATACTAAACATTAAAATGTATCTACTAACAAATCATGTATCTACTAATAGATCATGGCGGGCATTTGAGATAAAAAATATATATACAGTTGAAGTCAGAATCTGACAGCCTCTGACATCACATCCTCAGACTGTTGGCTGAATGACAATAAAGTGGCAAACAATTTAGTAAGGTGATTATTTCAATATACAGACTTTGTAGGAGACATAAATTCATTCATTCATTTTCTTTTTCGGTTTAGTCCCTTTATTAATCCGGGGTCGCCACAGCAAAATGAACCACCAACTTATCCAGCATGTTTTTACCCAGCGGATGCCCTTCCAGCCGCAACCCATCTCTGGGAAACATCCACACACACTCACACAGTACAGAGAAATTAGCCTACCCAATTAGCACCCGGAGGAAACCCACGCGAACGCAGGGAGAACATGCAAACTCCACACAGAAACACCAACTGACCCAGCCGAGGCACAAACCAGCGACTTTCTTGCTGTGAGGCAACAGCACTACCTACTGCGCCACTGCGTCGCCTTAAGTTTGTAATTAGCATCTAAATATTTTTTAAAGGTATAGGATATTTTACGCTTTGCAAAAGACAGCCATCAGATTTGCTTTAATATGTATAGCATTTAATATGTGGATAGAATTTTCCACTTTCCTATTGCTAGTTTCAAAAACATACCCACAATGCTCAGAGAGGGTCCTGTAGACCAGTTTTACTGACAAGCAAATGGGGTAATGCATCTATTATGTATTTTCAGATTCAAATTAAATAAATTTAATTTTATATAACTGACAAGTTATGATCATTATAACAAAAATAAATAAATAAATAACATTTTAAGACTAAGCAGTCTAAGCAACGAATGATACCATCCCAATGTTTAGCCAAGCTGAGTTTGAATCTGACTCAGTTATTTTTTTATCACTTCTCACAAATGTTTGATGTGTCTCCTCTGAATATCAAATTGAGTTCAAGCAAAAGCAGCTTTTAAAAAAGGAAAGAAAAAATGTACAGTTATCATGGGAGTTGTAAAATATGTGACAATGCAGCAACTCTTCCCTTTTCCTTTTCACTGTCATTTATTAGCTTATTCCACTCATTCAAGTACAGCTCCTAAGTACTTGAATGGTGGGGGATAATTGGGGGGAATAAATGGAGCAATGCTGTCTGACAACAATGATAGCACTCTTCAAATCCCCCCCCCCCCCCCCCCCCTCTCTCACTCTCTCTGGCCATAGCCTTATCATCCTGAAGCCCAAAACCAGTTTAATAAAGCTAGTACATAAGAAACTTTGCAAGTACATGTCAACTTACACTAACCCTAACCCCAACCTAACAGTCCACTTATAATCTAAAAAGAATTAGTTGGCATGCAGATGCAATGTAACTTAAATTCGACTAATTGACTATCAAAATAAAGAGTGACCAAAAATGCATTTTGCATTTCCCCTAGGGCTGGGTGAAAAGGGCAAAAATCATATTTTGTTTTCTTTAGGAGGAATGATGGTATATATATATATATATATTTCCCAGTAATGGTTACATGAGAGTCAAAGCCTTAATTTAATTAAATTAAAACTTGTATTAAAGAGTTTTTGAGCAAAATGTACTTCAAAATGTACAGGTTTCCCTCCCTGTTATTGTCATCATATTAATTATCATTCTTATATTGTTATTTATTGTTACAGTAGCTAACAGCAAGATATTAAAATAGAAAAATAAATGTTTGGTAGACAAATGCATGTATTTTTTTCTTTATTTGACTTTTTTTTTTTTTTTTTTTTTTAAGAATTGTTCAAACCACCAACCGTTTGTACACAAGGCACACACACTTACAAATCACGTCCTCCAGTTAATGGGCTAAAATAAGTAAATCAATTAAACAGAATAAATAAGTAAATAAATAAATAAATAAATACAATGATTAGAATATAATCAGAACGTCAATATGCAATAACAGACTAGAACGCAGTGCTAAATGTGTCATAACGTAAAGAAGAGACCGTCGTATAATAAATACTAATCAGTGAATATGAGATGGTTTCACTTTCAAAATGCGGTATAAATTTATCCCATTTTGGCGTTTTTAATTCTTTTGAACACAATCAGGTGGTGCTTGTCAATTTGACAAGGCGTCTATGTTCGTTCTTGCTGTCAGTTGCAGAGGAAATAATTGATTAAAAGGTTTCTGATAAACCACTGTGACAGCTACTTGCACGCTGTAACGCGCATGCACTCGAGGGGGGGTCAGATTTGTCCGGGGAGTCAGATTTCGATACAACACTGACAGTGCATGTTCCTCTATGTTGCGTGTAGTGATGGGTTGTTCTTGAACGGTTCATTCATTTTTAACAAATGTTTTGTATGACTCAGGTAGTGAATCATTCATTTGTGCATGCACACATTTGTGCAAGTGGAGCTCGTATGCTTCCTTGGAGTGGTCTGTTTTACGCAGAATGCACTCGTGTGGCCTCAATCCATAGCAATATGAAAGATATTGGATAATCCTGCATCGCGCTGGGGATTCATATCGATATATCCCCAGAATTCTATATACCGCAAAGCCAGACCCCACCTTCCACAAGGTCAAAATTTAGTGACATTGCTACACTTGTGACGACATTTGCTCCCCAGAAAGTAACAAATATATAGTGCACACACTAAATCATTTTACAATAAATATTTTGTTTTTAATTTTTTATATATTCAATGTATGTGGTTTAGTCGTATGACTACTTGCTTTAAAACATATATTTAATCTCACCACATTAATACAATAATCTAAAAAATATATATTTGTGCTGTTGTTTTTACAGTTCATAATTCAATTGTTTTCAAAAGAATTAAACAATCTATTTTTCACAGTTAGAGAGAGTGGAAAGACGTGCAGTATGAACTAAATTATATGAATTGTGAGTAGTTGCCGTGACTCAGCACAGAGCTAAATGAGCTGCCTGCGAAAGTGGTAATTACGCAATTGTGTTAGCAAGTGAAACAGACAGATGCACGAAGAACAAGAATACTCTCGCTCTTTCTTTCTTGCCAGAGGGAGGACAAATAGTGAGATTGAGAGAACAAGAGTGAGCGAACGGAAAGACAGATGAATAAGCCAACTAACTGTCAGCGATAATTAAACAAGTCGCCAAAACACGACGCCAAAATGTGTGTAACGTAAAATAATCTGCGTAGTAATTACTGTGTACTCAAGACTTTCTCCTTCGTTTTCTTTCGTCATCTTTCCATCTCATTCTCAGTTTCTCTTCCTCCTACACATCTACAAAATCTGCTTGACGTTCTCCACGAGACGGAAATAAAAATGCAAACATTTCATTCCCCTACCTTAATGATTCAACTTCATTTTTTTTGACACTCCCAAAGAGACATTTAAGGAAATTTCCTAAATAGGCCCATGCGTGGAAGCAACACTAATTGCTCTGGAGATGTATGTGTGTGAGAAGTTACGCAACATTGCAGATATGCTGGCAATAGAGACGTCTCAAGGCTGTTGAGGCTGCGCAGTTGCAGTGAAATGTGGGCAGCATACAGTATAGAGGCTGCCCTGTGGACACCAGATCAGCATACATGATAAGACAGATCGAGAGAAACAGAGATTCAGAGATGAAGATAGACAGTGCTGAGCTGACGGCCTTATCTGTTACATGGGTGAAACATGTCAAGGAGCAACCGCAACACCAGTGACAACCTTATGTATGTGTATCTGACCAAACCAAAGTGATTATGACAGTGATGACATTCAGCACAGTGGCATTCAATCGGAGCGGGTTATGACAGAGATGACAGAGTGCATGTGGGTGCGTATATGCTTCTCTGTGTGTGGTAAGCCCTCAAGAAGAACACCATAAAATTGAAACTAATCATGCTTATTTTAAGCCTACTGAAAAAAAAAAAAAAAAAAAAAAAAAAAAAAAATATATATATATATATATATATATATATATATATATATATATATATATATATATATATATATATATATATATTCAAAACATTCAAAAATCTATTCAAAAATCGAATTTCTTCACAGAGAAGGCAAAAAACAAACAAAAAAAAATTATGCAATCAAAATGAACTAAGGCAATCAATCATACTCTTACACAGGTTCCAACATGGAAACTGGCTGCTTTAAATCACTTCAGAACTTAACAAAATGATTTTAATGTATGTATATATATATATATATATATATATATATATATATATATATATATATATATATATATATATATATATATATATATATATATATATATTTTTTTTTTTTTTTTTTTTTTTTTTTTTTTTTTTATTCTGGAGAAAGTCCTTTAAATGTCACCTAAAGCTGTATAGAAGTGTCTTGTAAATATCTAGTAAAATGTTATTTGTCATCATGGCAAAGATAAAATAAATCTTATTTGAAATGAGTTATTAAAACTATTATGATTAGAAATGTGTTTAAAAAAATATCTCCGCTAAACAGAAATTGGGTAAAAAATTTAGGGGGGTGGGGGTGGGTAATAATTCTGACTTCAACTATATATATGAATGAGAATGTGTACAGAGACCAACAAAACATTACCTTCCAACATGACAATGACCCTAAACACACAGCTAAAATAATGAAGGAGTGAGTAAGTAAGTAATGTGTATTCATATAGCTCATTTATTGTGTTTTTACACCCAAAACACTTCACAATCAAGGGAAGTGGGGGGATGGTCCTCCACACCACCACCAGTGTGCAGCAGGATGATGAGACGGCAGCCGCAGGACAACGGCGTCAGTGTGCTCAACACACACCAGCTATAGGGGGAGTGGAGGGACAGTGATAGAGCCTAATCAGTGGATAGGGATGATTGGCAAGCCATGATGGGTTAGGGCTGATCAAAGGAATTTGGCCAGGACACTGGGGTCACACTCCTACTCCTTACGAGAAGTGCCATGAGATTTCTAATGACCACAGAGAGTCAGGACCTTGGATTAATGTTTCCGAAAGATGGCGCTCACTGACAGTATAGTGTCCCCTTCACTTTACTGGGGCTCACACAGACCACAGGTGAGTGTCCCCTGCTGGCCTCACTAACACCACTTCCAACAGCAACCTAGTCTTCTCTTGTGGCCTCTGATCCAGGTAGTGAACAGTACAAGTCCACGCTCTTTACAACTCTGTGACTGTTCTTGAATGGCCCATCCAGACCCCTGACCTAAACCCAATTGAGCATCTCTGGAAAGGCCTAAAATGGCTGTCCACCAATGTTTAGCTGACAAAACTGGACAAGACCTGCAAAAAATCTCCAAATCCAGGTGTGAAAAACCTTTCCAAACAGACTCATGGCTGTATTAGATCAAAAGGGTGCTTCTACTAAATACTAAGCAAAGGGTCTGATTCTGATAATTTTAACCCCAATTTCTGTACATATATGTTGAACATCATTTGAGGAATATTTTAAAAAGACAAAACAACAAAGGGGGGGCTAATAATTCTGACTTCAACTGTATATACGCAATGCTATGTTATGTCTTTCAGTGTGCTGAAGTCAGTATGCCGTTATGCTTCGTTTTGCTGATGTTTACTGGCACTATAGTTAATTGGTTCATTTGCATTAACCACAACTGACTAATTTCACTCAATTCCATTGCTGGACTGAGTATTATAATTACACTAATTACAGAAAATCTATATAAAATCAACATGTCAAATCATCTACTGTAGATCAAAATAAAAAGCAGCTTTATTTCCATTCTGCGAGATATGAATGTTTTCCAGCCACTTAGAAAAAACACAACTTATAATTAAAACATTTAAAAGTCTAAGCTTGACCAGAGCATATTTCTGAAAGCCTTGTACACCCTTTTATAAAACTAGAACACAATTAATTTTTAAAAAGTCGCAGAGTTCAAAAAGTACTGCATAAAAGGAACGACCCATTAGATCTCCATGAGCATTAAAAGTTGCACAGCTCTCATCCTGCAGTTAAGAGCCAATCACTGGGGCAGAGAAATCAACCATTGTTTTATTCAACAAGGAGAAGATGAATGGAGCAAAATTACTATGATTACGAGCATTCTGCCAAACTAGGGGTTGTGACAAAGGTCAAAGCACAATAAAATGGCGAGGATGAATTATTTAACATCCAGGGGTGGAGATGAGCCTGCGTCCAAGGAGTGCTTCAAGGTTTTCACGCTCCCAGGCTTTCAAACCAGCGCAGATCCAGATTTAAAACATTAAAAATGTCAGCGTTTCAAGGAAAGAATGAGCTATAAACACCACTGAGACGAGATGAGAATGCGAAATGCACAAGAAACAATAAAGCCAGAGAAAGCAGAAGGTTACTCATCTATCCAAACACTTCAGAATAATCCTTGGTGTGAGCATCTCAGATACTCCAAGACTGCGCAAATATTCCGATTCATGTCAAGCGTTTGATTTAATGAGTGTGGATAGAGTTGACGTCCCTATGGGGTCACAGCGGTCCACCATCATGAATCTCTACCCAATCTAGCTCCACAGGAACCTGCTCCCCTGCCGGCCTGACCAATTGCCGCCTTTGTACTGATATTTCATGCTGTGACATCAGTGCAGCATGAAGCTGGTCTGGTTGTTGTGCTTTGCACCCATCTGGTCCACTAGGACTTGGAACCACCAGCAGGCTGTGTTCCTAATATCTAGCTGACTATTTGGCAACATGCGAAGAGAAAACAGACCTACAAACCACACACAACATGAGCACAGACGCAAACACACAAGCTTAAGCTGCGGGCCAAAACACAGCCTATGGAATCATTAGTTGGCAGAGTGTCTACGATTACATCATTTCCTGTCTGGATGTAAAAGCTGGCCTAGAAAAGAACACAGTCATGCTACTGCATTTACAGAGTGTGCCACGAGGTTTGGTGCCTATTTTACATTCTGTACTACACAGTTTGCATATGTATTCAAATTTTTAATACTTTAATAATATTTTATTATTAAAATAAATCTATTTCTTTAGATGCAATTTTTAAAAAAAAATATTTGGCAACTTTAAATGGCAGTTGACTGTCATTTCCGGTCTGGATGTAAACGTTAGCATAGAAAAGAACAAAGTTATGCTACATACAGAGTGCATCATGATACATGGCATGCATTTTTACAATGACAATATATATATATATATATATATATATATATATATATATATATATATATATATATATATATATATATATATATATTTCTTCAGATGCAATTATTTCAAAATATTTGGCAACCTTAAATGGTAGTTAACTGTTTTTTTTTTTTTGTTTGTTTTTTTTGTCTGAATGTAAAAGTTAGCATAGAAAATAACAAAGTTATGCTACATACAGACTGCATCATAGTATATGCAGGTAATTTACATTGACAAAATCTACATTTCTTTAGATGGATTTTTTCTTTCAATATATGTGGCAACTTTAAATGGTAGTTGACTGTCATTACCTGTCTGGATGTAAAGGTTAGCATAGAAAAGAACACTGAGTGCATCATGGAATATATTTCACATTGACAAAATATACAATTTTACTTTTTTAAATATTTGGCAACTTTAAGTTGACTGTTTTCTGTCTGGATGTAAGTTAGCATAGAAAAGAACACATCTATGCCACAGAGTGCATCATTGTAGCCCATATGACATCTATTTTACATTGACAAAAAGTAATATTTCTTCCAATGCATTTTTTTTTCAAAATATTAAAAAAATTTTTCAAAACATTTAATGTCTGGATGTTAACGTTAGCATAGAAAATAATTCAGCTATGCTACAGAGAGCATCATGGTATATGGCATGTATTTTACATTGACAAAATATAATATCTCTTCAGATGCGTTTTTTTTTTTTTTTTTTTTTTTTTTTAACTTTGGCAATTTTTTATGCCAGTTGACTGCCATTTCCTGTCTGAATGTAAAAGTTTCTGTAGAAAAGAACGCAATTATGCTACATATTGAGTGAATTATGATATATGGTTTGTATTTTACATTCTGTACCACATAGCTTGCAAAATGTATTAATATTTTGCACTGAAATAAAAAATCTCTTCAGATCCATTTTATTTTTCAAAGTATGTGGCTACTTTAAATGGCAGTTGACTGTCATTATCTGTCTGGATGTAAAAGTTAGCATAGAAATGAACACAGCTAAGCTAAAGAGTGCACCATGGAATATATTTTACATGGACAAAATATACTTTCTTCAGATGCATCTTTTTTTCCAAAATATTTGGCAACTATAAATGCTGACTTCTTTTGACTTTCTGTTTGGATGTAAATGTTAGCATAGAAAAGAACACAGGTATGCTACAGAGTACATCATTGTATATGACATCTATTTTACACTGGCAAAATATAATATTTCTTCAGATGCATTTTTTTTTTTTTTTTAAATATTTGGCCACTTTAAATGCTGACTTTCATTTCCTGTCTGGATGTAAAGAAAAAAAAATATTGGCAAAGAAAAAAAAATATCTCAATTGCATTAAATTGCATCTCAATACATATGGCATATAATTTACATTCTGTACCACATAGCCTGCAAATGTATTCATATGTTGCACTAAAATAAAAAATATTTCTTCAGTTGCAATTTTTTTTTAATATCTGGCAACTTTAAAATGGCAGTTAACTGTCATTTTCTGTCTGGATGTAAAAGTTGGCATAGAAAAAAAAGCTATGCTTTATACAGAGTGCATAACAATATATATATATATATATATATATATATATATATATATATATATATATATATATATATATATATATATATATATATATATATATATATATATATATATATATATATATATATATATATATAACAGATAATTTACATTCTGTACCACATTGCCTGCAAAATGAATTAATATTTTGCACTGAATAAAAATCCAATTTTTTTTTTTAAATATTTAGCATCATAGCATTTAACTCAGCCCACTTGAACAGGGAAAGAAGCTTGACTGACATGTAAATGATTGACGGTTTGTGCTAGCTGAATAAACGTTGAAAGCATGACTGTTTCGTTTAACCTCCTGACTTAATGGCTGCTTTTCAAATGGAGCGCTACATTTTAGCCTAGTCCTTCCGAGGCTTCAAAGCCAAAGTCCTTCTCGCCATTAAAGGAAATTGTCTAGTACTGTAGATGCACATGGCTAGATCATACATGTTTCATATATCTCTACAGTCACGACATGGAAATACTTTTGAAGTGGCGCGTGTGCAAAGGATTGTGGGTGACTGAAAGATGTGAAGGATACATCTGACGCAGATTTTCAAAACAGGCCAAATGAAGGATGTGAAACGAAGGATGTGAAACGAAGCTGTCTACTAAGCATCCTTCAAAATGAGACGTCCTTCGACAGAGCTTGATGATGTGGGAGCCTGGTTTGCTTTATGCAGCCAAGAAATGGAGTTTGTGTTATCATCTGGCCATATAGCCGTGGGATGTTTTGACATTTATGCACACGGTAAAATGCTGACTGAACGGCATTGATCAAACTCCACTGAAACAATTACTGGAACACACAATGGAATAAATACATGAAATTCGCTCAAAACTGACTGAAAAAAAAAAATCACTGTTTTCTGTGCCTTCTCTTACTGTATGGAATCAACCTGGAGATTCTTACACCAGTGCTGTTTTGGATGCCTTTGCTTACTTAAAGGGTTAGGTCACACAAAAATGAGAAGTTACCCTCTATAGTATTAACTAGTGTTAACATTTAAATCTCCAAATCCAACTGGACATCCCTGAGTTTGGATAGCTATTAGATGTCTTTAAAACACAAATGTGCTTACTATGGCATCATAAAAATTTATAAAAACTCAGATGCAAAATTTTCAACTTAAAGGATTATAGGCACTTGCTCCATTTCAGATTTTAGCTAAACAGGGAAAAAATGCATCCAATTACGGCAAAAATGACATTAACGGTGACATTTCGTGTGCTTTAGTAGTTTATTTAACTGAATACTGCATCAAAAATTCAGCTGATGTTTGAACAGATGTTACACAAACTATAATTCTGAATAAAGCAAACAAGTGTCTTGCTAGTAAATAGTTTATGTATGTGAACTTTAATCAGGGTATAGATGTTTTATAGTAAGCTAAAATTTATGTTTAATGTACATTAAGTCATATATGTATGATTGTTGTATAATGATAATCGCTGATTTATACACATACTGTTGCTGACATGTAAAATGAATACAGAGATTATTCAAACCCCTTAAATTGTTCACTCTTTGTTATATTGCAGCCATTTGCTAAATCATTTAAGTGCTTTTTTTTCTCTGTAACTGTTCTTAAAATGGCCAAGCCTGAGCCCTAACTTAAACCCAATTGAATATCTCTGGAGAGATGTCTATGTTTGAATGACTATTTGATGTCATTTAAGCACAAATTTACTTACTGTGGTATCCTAAAATTATATGATTGTAAACTCATATGTTAAATTAGGTTGAAAACAGATAAAAACAGTCAGATGTTTCAGCATACAAGTATTATAGATTCTTGCTCCAGTTAATATTTTAGCTCAACAGTTAAAAATACATCCAATTATGGCAAAAAGTACATTACGATGATATTTTGTGTGCTTCAGTAATTTATGTAACTGAATAAAACATCAAAAATTTTGCTGCTGTTTGGTCAGATGTTACGCCAACTATACGCCAAGTTTCTCGCTAGTAAATAGTTTAGGTATGTGGACTTTTAATCAAGGTACCGGTGATTTAGAGTAAGCTATCATTATGTTTAATGTACAGTGAGTCATATACTCATGATTGCTGCATATTGATAAACACTGATTTATACACATATTGACATATACAGTGAAAACGGAAAATATTTAGACCCCTGAGATTATTATTTATTTGTTATATTGCAGCCATTTGCTAAAATCATTTAAGTTCTTCTTCTTAAGTTTTTCTCCATGACTATTCTTGAATGGCCCAGCTAAAGCCCTAACTATTTTCCCCCAAAAGCCATACCTGTACTTTGTTATTAAATGTCATGGTGATGTTTTATCACCACATTAACACATTAAATCCTTTGACAGACTACTGGATGATCAATTTTGAGGTGTGACACACGCAAATGTGCTAAATTGCTGGTGTACCATGTTAGTGTTAATTGCCTGGGGCACAATAAAAACAGCAATCGATGTTTGACCTTTTTGTCATCAAAATGATTTGTTTATATTGATTCTAATGTGGGGACGCAACGTCTGTCTTAAGAGCATACTTGTTAAATAAGAATTATTTGATACTTAGTAACTGGCAACCACAGATACTGGCGCCAGTGAATTTGATGGATTTGTCAGAAATGCAGACTCCATAGTCAACATCCTTCTCCCCATAAACCGCTTTCTTTCTTTCTTTCTTTCTTTCTTTCTTTCTTTCTTTCTTTCTTTCTTTCTTTCTTTCTTTTTTTTCTTTCTTTCTTTCTTTCTTTCCTTCAAACTAGCAGTTAAGAGCAATTATGCCTCATTGAGCTGACTTTTATTGATTATTGATCATTGTTCAATGCTTTCCAAGGCTGTTTATGACCTACAGGAAGTGCTGTGGTTTGTTAACCTTCCCTAAAATGCATCGACATGTATTTGTGCTGAAGGTTTTTCTGTTGGGAAAACCCCACTGCAGCTTATTGCTCATGCCTTCATGAAATCTTTAGACAGAGCAATAATACCTGCAACCCCATTATAACAAAGAGCAATGGGAGGAGAATGTGTGTGTGTGTTTGTCCGTGTCAACTGGAGGAAAGATTAATGAACTTCAATGTCACTTTGACAACTTCTCTCATCCAAAGACAAACACAATCCAAATGCTAAAGAACCAAAGGGGAGGTGGGTTGCCATAGAAACGGTTCCAGAAGACCATACAGGTTGCATTCAGAAACTTGGGTGTACTGTATTGAACATGCACACAAAATCAGAGAGAGATAAATAATTATAATTGTTTAACGGACAATGTTTATATTTCATTCCAATACATGGGTTGTAGGTACAATCACCTGGAAAATTATTGTGCAAATTAATTATTTTGAACAAATGAAGTGACTCGGAACAACATTAATCAATGACTTGAATGACTGATTCTGGATTTTAATTAGTTTCTCATAGTTTTTGCTTCAGGAACAAATTAAATATTGTTGAGGATCCTTGCTTTCACGTTTATTAAGTTATTAGATTTATAAGTTCTACTTGTCAAATAAAAAAAAAATCAAAGTCAAAGAGAAAAGGGAAAATATATATTTAGCATGTAATCTTAATAGAAATGTATAGATGATGTCTCTATGTCTCTACAGATGCTTGATCTTTTACAATTATTTTTACTCTACGATTCACTAAGGTCTCAAAGGATAGGCAAACATTGATAAAAAATATATATACATTGGTGTTCTAAAAATGAACAAGTATTTTGGGTTTGGAACAACAAGAGGATGATTAAATAATGACAGAATTTGGTAATACTTTATAATAACTACGCACTTATTTTACTTCATTTTCTGTAAAGCATTAACTTTAGTTACATTACTAGACTTTAGTAAGCAGTTTATAAATGCACCAAATGCTCTGTTCCTGACATAAGCACATGTATAATGTGTTTTTTCATACTTCATTACTTAATTGTTTATTACTAAATTCAGTACTGCATTATTTTCAATTCGGCGACGCAGTGGCGCAGTAGGTAGTGCTGTCGCCTCACAGCAAGAAGGTCGCTGGTTCGAGCCTCGGCTCAGTTGCCGTTTCTGTGTGGAGTTTGCATGTTGCCCCTGCGTTCGCGTAGGTTTCATCCGGGTGCTCCGGTTTTCCCAACAGTCCAAAGACATGTGAATTGGGTAGGCTAAATCGTCCGTAGTGCATGAGTGTGTGTGTGTGAATGAGTGTGTGTGGATGTTTGTGTGTGTGGATGTTTGTGTGGAGATGGGTTGTGGCTGGAAGGGCATCCGCTGCGTAAAAAAACGTGCTGGATAAGTTGGCGGTTCATTGCGCTGTGGCAACCCCAGTACTAAGAAATAAATAATAATAATAATAATAAATAATAAAGGGACTAAGCCGATGAGAAAATGAATGAATGAATTAATTATTTCTAAATGATTTGAATTTAAGAGTAGTAGTTGTCATTCATAATGAGTTAGTAAATGATTAATAAACTATTTAAATCAACATTTAAATATTTTATTATTCAGGCATATAGTAATGGTTATGTTAATAAATGCTTTAACTCAGCTTCGTTCGATTATGTGACCTAATTGTCATTTAAAAGGGATTCATAAAGCATAAATAGTCCTCACTAGATTAGGTTACAATACTGGATGACGTTGACTTGATAAAGTATTTATTAACATACTAAGTAACTATTACTATATGCCCGGATAATAAGATATATGAATGTTAATTAGAATAATTTATTAATAATTTATTTATGCATTCTGAGTGATCTTAAAAAAGTCTTAAATAACTAGTTTGTAAATAATGCAATTTATACTTAAATTAAAATACTTTACTAATTAATGAAAAAAATAATAATTAACTAAGTATGAAAACACAATAATTACGTACATAATACATGTGCTTATAAGCCAAGAATAGAGCATCTGTAGCTGCATTTATAACCTGCATACTAAAGTCTATTAATGCAGAGTTAATGCTTAACAAATAATGAATTTACTATGTGCTAATGCTAATTAATGAAATAAATCATAGTATGTAGTGAATATAAAGTGTTACCCAGAGTTTTCATGTATCCTTTTTATTATATAATATTTCATTTGATTTAATTTATTGATTGATTTTCCTGTATGGACTTTTTGGACTATATCTAAAAACTAAATGGTCAACTTTCCAATCAAATTGACATTTTCCATTACTGTTGTATTTTTTTCCAAATATAATGCACTGTAAGTGTGACAGTTTAAAGCATATGAATGTGAAGCACCCTCAGTAAAAAGAAGAGCAAGCCCTGCACTTCAAATCACACATCTTACATTTGATCCTAGATCAAAAAAAGTGTTTTAATAAATAAATAAATAAAAAAATTACATTGCAAGACTACATAAATAGTGCAATCGTATGTGAAATGGGACATACATAAACAGACAGAGTGACTTATCTATGAAGTAGAATTGGGATTTAGCACTGGGCAGATAAGAACTCAGTTATAGGAACCAGCCATCATGCTGCTCCCCCGAAAACAAAATTTCCGGCATTCATTCACACCATCACTATATAGGAATTCTGAAGTAATTTTCCAGCTGACAGCAATAGCAAGTGTGGCATTCAACAAACTAAACAAGGTGCAAAGTGGACGTTGTGATCGAAGATGTGTTTTTATTGTTACTTTGGGTTTTGTGATTACATATGAAAGGTAGACATGTACGTTCGAAGGCTCAAAGCCAAAACATCTGATCCCCTGTTGTTTATTTGATCAATTAATCAAAATTAAATAACAAAGAGGCACAAAATCACTTATGACCTCTCCAGTGGTACATAACATAACAGCAATGCTTAACACTTTAAAATACTTGTGGTATTTTTTCGTAAGCCATTGATTCATTATTTCTTATGCTTTGATGTAAGAGCTAATTTTCAAAAAATTTCCTATCAGTAAAATGATCTCTAGTTCCTGTGGTACAAATACACTGAAAAATATGTAGTTTAGCAGGTAGTTATAGGAACTATGAATATGTTCCTTCAGTTGAAAAGCTCTTCATTTTACTAAAAACCAGGTGATTACTAAAACACCACAGAAATCATCTAGAAATATCGATTTCTTGCATTAATTGTCAAATCCCTTTAGATCCAAAAAAAAAAAAAAAAAAAGATCGTTCACTTGCTTGCCATCTCGGAAATGCCTCTGGACTTGCATTTTCTATGAAGAGTCAGTACATAATAGGCATACAATCACAGGCTCTATTTACTTGAATGGGTACAGACTGAATTCTTCAAAGTCCTTAATGAATGTTAACAAAATGATGTGTCTTTATCTCAATTATGTATTTTTCAGGTTGGTCCAGCTAATGCATTTGCATCAAAGAAAAAGGCAATTGTCTCTTTTAACTGAAAGTCAGGACATGCATTTCTACAGCTGCCAAACGCTTTCTTTCATTTTTCTTCATTTTCTCATGAGCGGTCCATCTCCTCCCTCTTAAACTGTCTCTGCATCCACCCACAATACCTTTTCAGCAGCATCGATGTGGCATGTTTTGCAAGATTCGCCCTGAAAGTCTGTCTATTTTCATGGAAAAGTGCAACGTTTCATTTTATAACATCAGGCCTCGGAGAAGCAGACTTTGGATAGTCCCTCATTATCAAATAGTCTCCGTTAATTGTTCTCATTTGAAGTTTACAGCCTTAAATATTTCGTTAGGAATCAGTGGATGTGTAATGATGCTAAAAATGGCTGCGTATTCATCTTGTGAAACATCCGTCTCTGTGGTACGTGGATTCAGTCAGGTGATGCTGTAAAGGTCAGGAGGGGTTAAAGGCAGAGGATTACATCCTCTAATGAAGTCTCAACACTGTTTCGGGGAACTGTGATTCCTCACAGGCCATTACCTAACACTGCAAATCATGAGAGCCGGGGTGGTCATTATGGCCCTGCCCCACTAGGCACTTTCCCTTCTGCATATGAGTGGAGCCAGTCTCTGCCAATTACCTCCGGAGAGGGGAGCCTGAATATGGATATCTTTCCCTTCATCTGCTGCCATCAAGCTGAAGAACAGCCTCAAATGAAAAAAATTTGGATTGGGAATTATTAACCTTCAGTTTTTGCATGTTTCTCTGTTTCACATCGCAGTGTGCTGCTGCAATATTTGCAGTGTTTCTTCCATTGTCTACCTTGTTCTCATACCTATACATCACAATCCTTCATCTTATCATCCTGTTGAAGGATTTTTTACATGGAGTCCAGTGGCCTTGGCTAAACCCAATTCATTCATTTTTAAAGCATTTTTTGTGGTTGTTGTTGTTGATCTTTTCCTCAGTTTGTTAGTTGTATTGTTTAATATGCTGGTTATAATGCATCTCTGGAAGACGATTTCCACTTTTAGATTGCAACAAATAAAAAGATAATTGTGACTTTACGTCTCACAGTTGCATCTTTATTTCTCATAATTATCAATTTAAATCTCTGAAAAGTGACTTTATTTCCTATAACTGCAGTTTTATGTCTTCTCGATTGCAACTTGCACTATTTATGTATTTATTTAAAACTAAATTTCTCACAAATTCCCTTTTTTAATGCTTCATGGCAAGTTTCCTTCATACAAAGTGTAAAACTTCAACAAATCTAACAAGATATTTAAACTGTCCCAATTGTGTGGTTTTAACGATTTCTAATTTTGTTTTGGATGTCTCCTCCAATTCACCAATCCAGTATTAAAATGGTTTGTTTTTTACTCATAACAGACATTGCAACATGACTAAACCATCAAAGAGACTAATGTGCTCTGATTGGTCACATGATCCAGACTATTGTCATTAATCTACCATTAACAGCACATTTGGGAATGAAACACCATTACCATAACTGAATTTCAGCTCAGCAAGTCTCAGTACTTTACTATACAGTTTTTTCTATCATAATAATCAAAGGCACAATCTTACAATGGCTACATATACATACAGTATATGGTAATTATAATGCATTTATTTCAATATATGGATTAGGCTTTACCTCATGTAAACACAATACTAATCAAACTAATGCACATACTGTAATAACCATAATCGCATAAATATGTGTATGCTGATTTTAATTGCAACAGTCATATAAACACCATAATCATATTACCACTCGGACCAAAATGTGCATAGTCACACATAAGAAAAAGAAAAAAAAGAAAAAAAAAAACTCTATCACAAAACTCAATCACCACAACAGTACTTAGAATTTTTACCATCTATATACCATCCAAACCAGTTAAACCATCTAAGATCCTAGTTGATCCCGACTATTGTGTTTGGTCTACAATTTATCCCACATTTGGGATTTAAACACAATTAACATATCTGAATTTTGGCTCAGTTATTCTAGTTTAGATTTTTATTTTTATTTTATTTTTTTTTTTTTTGGGGGGGGGGGGGGGTGATTAGTTATTCTACCATAATCAAAGTCAAATTCTTACAATGATTATGTATACTGTACATAGGCCTACAGTATAATGTAATTATGATGCAATTTTTCCAATATTTAGGTTAAGCTTTACCTCATGTAAACACAATACTAACCAAACTAATGTACATAACTGTAATAACAATAACCCTAGTAAACTATGTAGTGTATGCTGATTTTAATTGGAGCAATCACGTAAACACCACAATCATTTTACCCCTTTGACCTATATGTGCATACTCAGACATAAAAAAAACACTGTGTGTTGTTCACAGAACTTCATAAATAGACTTAAATAAAAATCCTAGTTTGCTATGATTTGTCAGATGATCCATTCCACACTATTGTAATTAATTATTATCGTTAATAGCACATTTGTGAATGACACAATTACCACATCTGAATATCTTGGCTCAGTTATTCCAGTTCAGATATTTTTTGGGTTAGTTGTTCTACCATAAACATCAAAGTCAAATTATTACAATGAATATATATACATTAGGGATGTAACGGTATTGTAAATACGTTATACCGCAATATTAATTTTTTTCGATATTACTGTAGTCGCATGACTTGGTAAAACTATAGGTCTTCTGAGAAAATTTGCTCAGGCGAATGAAGCGAACGGGAGTTACCGGAAACTACAATTCCCATCAGCCCAGGCTTGGCCATAATCCCTTGCGGTCTGTTGTCGCTACAGATCCAGTAATGCGGAAATGGAGTGTGCTGCTAGAAGCGGGGATGAAAAAGAATTGGAAAACCCTAAAGCGGGTGTTGTCGCCGCGCGCGTACTGAATAGCGGTGTTGTCGCGCGAGTTCTTATCAGCTGTGTTGTCGCGCGCGTTCTGATCAGCTGTGTTGTAGCGCGTACTGTAAAGCGGGGACGGAGGGTATGTCGCGTCGCGGGGGCACTTTTGATCATTTTGGAAGGGCACTTTCTATCCAAGACTAAAAAGGGCATGTGCACTGCACAGGTTGAGCCCTGTGTGTGCACGTGCCTGCAAGTTGGGGAATACGACTAATAATCAGTCATGGGGACTGCAGAAACACAGCACACTGTTCAGATTGATGCAGACATGAGATCTCTATCTCACTCATGGTTTTTCCTCTCAAGTGGGGGAAAGACAATGCACAACGTTACCCACTGCTGTCAACCTGGGCCAAGTCATATCTCTCTTGTCCCAGAAACCTCAGTCCCAAATGAGAGGGTTTTTTTCTGTTGCAGGGGACATTGTAAATACCCAGAGATACCAGCTTTTACCAGATTATATTTATATGATAATTTTCCTTTAAACCCATCTCTATATAAGTGAGTGAGTGATTAAATGTTGAATGTGATGAGTTTTCAACACTACTAAATTGAAACTTTTTTACATGGTTTAATATTTTTTTGTTATTAAAATTGAAGTTCCTGTTTCAAAGCTTACAGATAAATGACTAATTTGTATGTCATTGACACTCTTGGCACTTTTTTGGAGTATTTTCATAAGTTTTGTTTTTTTCCTGTAAATGATTCAATAAATACCGTACCGTGACATTCATACCGAGGTATTACCGTACCGTGAAATTCTGATACCGTTACATCCCTAATATACATAGAACAACAGTATAATGTAAGTATAATGCAATTTCTTCAATATTTGGATTAAGCTGTACCTCATGTAAACAAATGCACATAACTGTAATAACCACAATCCCATTAAACTATGTAGTGTATGTTGATTTTAATTGCAACAGTCATGTAAACACCATTATCATATTACCACTTTGACCAAAGTGTGCATACTCACTCATAAAAAACACTGTGTGTTGTTCACAAAACTCCATAAATAGGCTCCATAACAGCAGAAATTTTACCATAAACCATCCAAACCAGCTAAACAAAGACTCCACAGCAGTACTTAGAAGTTTTACCATCTAAACCAGGGTTGACCAAACTCGGTCCTGGAGGGCCGATGTCCTGCACACTTCAACACACCTCCCTGGAAGTTTCTAGTATACCTAGAAAGAGCTTGATTAGCTGGTTCGGGTTTGTTAAATTGGGGTTGGAACTGAAATATGCAGAACTGAGTTTAGACACCCCTGATCTAAACCATCCAAACCAGTTAAACTATCTAAGATACTAGTTTGTTATGATTGGTCGGATGATCCAGACTGTTGTGTTTGGTCTACATTTAATCACAAATTTGGGATTAAACACAATTACTATATCTGAATTTTGGCTCAGTTATTCTTGTTTAGTTATTTTTATCCTAGCTATTTTACCATAATAATCTTAAAATGACTATGTATACATACAGTATAATGTAATTATAATGCAAATTTTCCTTTATTAGATTAAGCTTTACCTCGTGTAAACACAATACTAATCAAAGTAATGCACATAACTGAAATAACCATAATCCCATTAAACTAAATAGTGTATGTTGATTTTAATTGCAACAGTCATGTAAACACCATAATTATATTACCAGTCTAACCAAAATGTGCATACTCAGACTGTGTGTTGTTCACAAAACCCCATGAATAGACTCCGCAGCAGTACTCTGAAGTTTTCCCTCCACTCTGAATAACTAAACTGTCAGTACAACTTCTGCATGCATCTTCATCCAGAGGCCGTGCAAAGAAAGCAATGTAATTTTAAAAAGCGAATAAAAAATGAGAGGCACACAAGAAAGCAGAGTGCAGAAGTTTAGCAATCATTTTACAAACAGTATTTGACCATAGACCCGACCAATCAGAATCAAGCTTTCCAGAGAGCCGTGTGATAAATATTCATGCTGTGGTAACAATGGTACACAGTGAGCAGGAAGGGGAAGATAAGGGGGAGTGTTGGAGGAAAACAACATCTCCACCTCATTCAGCAAAGCCAGTTCTAAAACACCTCATCAACAGCACAACAACACTAAGGGCAGAGAAGAGGTGACAGACGAAATGAAGGAAAACAAAACAAGCTTCATTGAGCAGACAGCGATAGCGTTGGGAGATCAGGAGACAATGCCAGATCAGATGCAGGGTTGCGGCTGACAAATCTGACGTGACACTCTTGTTGAAAGAAAAAAGACATCTATATTTATATACATAATATATTGCTTTTTTTCTCCCCAGAGGCCTTCAGATATTCAGGGCCAGCGCTGGGGTGCTTACTATCTGCCCTTTGATGAAATGAACTTGGCGAATCGTCCACAACACGATCTGATAGCTGATTCTTGAGGCGCTGAGTGCAGGTTTATGTGTGACTTGTTTACAGGCTTCATAAAAGCTTTTATGGGGTTATCAAAGATAATAATGCCCAGAAAAGACACAGAGAGCCCTGTGCCCTCTCAGCAACTTCCTTGGGTGATATGAAGTCTCGCCGCCATCCAAGAATGAGTTTCCAGTGTTTACGTGATCTTTGGTGTAGTAAATTATGACCAGATTCCACTTATTTAAGTCTTAAAGACTTCCTTCAGCCAGTTACTGAATTAGACTGTCTCCTATAGCATTCGTCTGTATACACGACTCTCTAAACAGGGTGAGGCATCAATTTTCTGATTAAGAAACATATTTTATTGAATTGTCCTTGTGGACTGCACACAAGATCAAACACACAGTGTGACCAGAATACAAATCTTGTCTTGTGATTTAGAATCAAATTCAGTTGATAACCAACTTTCACTAAATATATGCATGATTGATTGACTGAACAAAGTGTTAGCCTTCCACACTAATTTGTTTGGTTTTCACAGTGCACAGAGGTGCCATTTCAATTATTATTATTCAGGACACCTTTTTTTGCAACCCAGGCTCTTTCTTAAAACGTTCCCCTATATACATTTCTGGAGAGCATTTGTCATGGGAGGTATGTTCTTTGCTGTTTTTGTTTTCGTGAATCCACCAGAGGCCTCTGTGTACGCCTTTTGAGATCTCAAATTTCTCTCACGAGTGCCATTTGAGCCTGCTGTTCTTGCGTAAATCCACCAGAGGCCGCTGTTGACTAACTGACTGAGTGAGTGATTGACTGCCCACCCTGCTCCTTCCCTAAACCCAACCAATAGTGTTTTTAAAAGCACCGATTGACCTGCTGACCCACTTCCCTAATCCTAACCAACATTTTTTTTTCAAAAGCAATCCAGAAACAAAAAGCCCCCTGATTGTTATCACGTTTTCAGATTTTACTTATTATTCTCACCCTGTTAGTTACTTATTTATTTAATTTTTTGCCTTTTGTTTTTATCTTACCAGCTTTCTGGAACCGTTCTTCGCCGGAATCAAATCTCATTGTCATGGTCAACTCCTCTGTGTAACTCAAGTCCGTCAACGTAAGCGGCTACTGCAGAAACTGGTACCAGCAGGAAAGCCATCCATAGGGAGGCAAGCTGTCAGCTCGTAAGGGTGAAATGGATTATCGCCCCATATTGTTTGTTTTAAAGATGAAATGCAGCCATATATACATCTAGCTACATAATATACAAATGTATATAGGACTACGTTTTCAGAATGAGCCTGTTTATTTTTTATTTATTTTTCATTTTTTATACTTATAATAAAACAAAAATCATTTTCAACAACACTTAAAGACAACAATTCACACCACCAGGAAATTGTATTGCATCCTGATACAAATATGTGTGTGTGTGTGTGTGTGTGTGTGTGTGTGTGTGTGTGTGTGTGTGTGTGTGTATGTGTGTGTGTGTATGTGTGTGTGTGTGTATGTGTGTGTGTGTGTATGTGTGTGAGCGATAGTTCAAATCCATTGGCCACTAAGAAATGCACTTTAAAACTATAAGGAAAAGCAAAAAAAAAAAAAGTTTGCCAGTTTGCAATACCAAGCAATAAAACAAGCTAGGAAATAATAAAAACAATTGATTTGAATTTTGTTCAAACTAGGGTGATGTCACTTTAACAACTTTTAACAGTTACATTTATGTGAAAGATTTCATAAGACATGGTTTTCAACATATAAACATGTATTTGTTACAAACAGACTTCAAAATGTATAGACATTGCAAAATTCAGTCAAATGGCCTGCTTCCACTAAGTGGTACTGTATTATGGTTCAGTACGCTTTTATTTCCACTGTCAAAAGGTATCAAAAAGCAAACCGTGCTGTACCACATTTTGGGGACCCTTTTGAAAGGGTAACTAGCACGACCAAAGGATACCAAAAGGCAGAACTAGATGCGCAGCTGAACACTATTGGTTTACAGAGAGACGTCCCCAGTGCATACACAAGTAGGAGAAAGAAAACAAAGGAACCACCTTTTTTATTTTTTTTAAATACATAGCGAGACATTACATCTTAATACTACATATATTAACAACCCATGGTCGACCTGAGCTCAAACAAACCAGCCTTAAAGCCAAAAATAACAAAATCTATCATGTCCTGTTGTTGTTTACAAGGCCGTCTATGAACTTCTCGAGCTGAGGAAAATAAGGTGTGCATGACTATTGAAGTGCTTCTGACATCTGATCCTTTCAGAAACAGATAAACACGGGATTGAAGCATGAAAAAACAAAGGAACAATGATTCTTTCAGCAACCTAAAACATGAACAAACTGCCATGTTTTACTATTACTATCACCTGTTGGACTACTATGGACTCGGTATGACAGAAATACTTTCAAACAAGAGTTTACATGTGCTGGTACAGAGAGTTTTGCACTGACTGTAGGCTATATGTTGTGTGTTGTTTCTGAACCCAAATAAGGACTAAATGTATGTTGTGTGTAGTTTTTCTGTATTTGCCAACATATCATAGCGTATAAGGGTCTGTATGTGTTCATATTTGTTGCTCCTATTTATTTATTTTATACAATTGCAGACGTTACAGTAGGCTATTTTGCATCATTGATCTGCAGTTATAATCAAATTATGTTCATAGAAAGGTTAATGAACATTTATACACAGGTGTTTACATTTCCTCGAATGAAAAGGACGTCAACTGAAAAATTCTGTCATACACCACATCCACAATTAGTACCCTTTTGGCAGTGGAAACCCAAGCCTTATTAACTTGTCCAATACTGACCTGTACCGTACCTTACTGTACCATTTAAAAAATAATAAAAACCCTTTATTGACTGGGCTATTCCTTAAAACTGCAATAGCTAAGTCAATAAATGCTGTTTAAATATGTTATAAAAATTTTTGAGTGCTTTGCACTGATTTTTTTATATTTATTCTGATGAATCACTTTACCAAAGAGTACCGACACATTATTTAAGCTACCCCTAAGCACTTTTTGGTTGATTTGGGATTTTTGTATAAGCATTGCAAGAGTTTCATCATTCAATTCAATTTAATTCATCTTCATTTCTTTAGCAGTTTTACAATGAATATAGTGTCAAAGCTGCTTAACATAGAAGTTCTAGTAAATTGAAACTGTGTCAGTTCAGTTTTCAGAGGTGAAGTTCAGTTTAGTTAAGTACAGATTAGTTTAAATTTCACTGCTGAAAGTCCAAACACTGAAGAGCAAATCTATTGATGTGCGTGAACTAAATGTGTAATACATTCTGTCATTCACAGAGCTGATTTGTTAAATTGTATCACCGTTATATCCTTGGAACCAGAGTAATGCTAGCTTCTGGCTTTGCCAACAAAAATCTGTCATCCCTGGGCACTTTGCAGGTTTGTATTTATAAAGCTGAATACATGTGAATGAATATTGTCCATTATGATGGTCCAAACAGGCCTTTATGTCAAAAGATTTGATACAAAGTCACCTGAAAGCAGCCATTAAACTCTCGCTTTCCCTCACTGTGTGCGCCGAGCTGTTACAATACTCTGCCAAATCGTCCATGTTATGAAGGTTTCAGACCTGCTCTGCATTAAGAAGTAACAATCTGTCTGTAAATTCTGGCTGTGTTAGACTAAATTTATCAGACAGAACAAGGTCACTTTCAGGACTGCATCAAGAGCACTACATTCCAAAAAGCTCAAGTGGCAAAAGAAATGCAACAACCATGTATCTGATCCTCAAACTGCATTAGAAGTTGCTTTGAATAAATAAAGAGCCTGCCACATGCATAGATGTTAAAGCCTTACATAAGTAAAAAAATGGCTAAGCATATTTCAAAGAGTTCGGAACAGAAAGGCTAGTCCGAGGAGCAGCAGTCTGCCTCTAAACAGCTGCTATGAACAGTGAGACAGGGAATAATTGTTGTTCTTTCCTTGTCAAGCCTAGAGTACTCTCGGGGGAGTCACAGTCTTTGGCTCATAATTGGCTCCAAGCTTCCACAAAACAACTCTTATCCCCCCTTTCTCCACAACACTCCATATAGCTTGGTTTACTGGGCTTTCTGACAATATCGTCATAGTGTTTGCACATCACTGGTCCAACAAATCAGGATCAGACTTGTTTCCCCCCTATTTTTTAACCGTTTAAGGCAGGCAGAAGTGAGAAGAGTCTCTCTGGGAAAAAACCCGCAGAGTGTTAGGGTGGAGGATCTGAGGAGATCTGATCAGTGACCTGCAATATCCGGCCTTTCTGGGGTGCCAAAGAGAAAGCTCTCATTAAAGGAATACTTGAAGGATCTGTCATCGCTTATTCACCCACATGTCATTTCCAATCTCCATGTGTTCCTTTTTTTCTGTGGAACACACACACATGCACACATACACACAAATAATATTTAAAAAATGTCCAAACAACACCTGCCTTCACTGACCCAGGGTTATTATGTAAGGGATAAAGAATATCCAAGTGGTTATCGCAAAATGAAATCCGGCAGGCTTATCGGAAGACCCAAACAGCCCAAAACAGTCACAAATCACGATGAAAAGCAGATATATATGAATGTTGATGTAAGTATATGGATTTGAATGTATTCACTGTGAGTCAAAGTGATTTGAAGATCCCGGATAAGCCTACGTTAGTTAGAGGTTGTTAACTGGGAATAACATAACTCGCAAAAAATTACATATATGGATATATGGATTTGAGCATATTCACTGACAATCAAGATAATTCAAAGATCCCAGATGAGCCTATGTTATTTAGATGTTGTTAATTGGAAATAACATACCTTGTAATGTCTCGACTGATTAATCAGAAGTGAATATTCTAAACAGTCCTGCAATAAATGTACTTAACTGTAGTCTACTATTATTATGACACTAAACATTGTCATGATAACATTTTTATTGCATGTTTTGCCATCAAACAAATCAGGCCTTTATTTTATTCTTTTCATATGATGAAAATCAATGAAGTCTAAAATTGTTCGAACATCTTTCTTTCATATTCCAAAAAAAGAAATGGAAGAAATCACATTCAATAGCTTTGGAACAACATGTTGAGGCTGACAATTTTGGTCTCTTTTTGGAGAATTATTCCTTTAAGACTCATTACTGAATGCTTATTTCTTTCTAGTGACACTTTCACAAACTCTTTGGCTAGGTGTACAAGAAAGAATAATCCAATCACACATTGTAAAGAGCAAAAGGTTCTCATGTCATTTCTCCCTCAAGACATGTCCTTCACACTGTCTATGTATAGAGTATTTGACCTTTGTCACTCCATGAGACACAGCAATTTGGCATCCATGTCTTTTTCTGTCTGTTCATGACAGATGCTTTTAGAAAAAGAGCATCTAACAGGGAAACCTTTGCCTGAAATATTATTTTAAGGTGTTAGTTTCAATCAGTGTTGAGCAAGCTACTTGAAAAATATAGTGAGCTAACCTATTAGCTACTCTACTTAAAATGCAGCTTAACTACACTAAAAGCTTCACTATGGAAAATGTAGCAAGTAAAGCTAAAGCTAAGCTATTACTGCAAATTTATTTTTCAAATCGTATCAACTTAACTTTAAATCAATTATATTTTGGTGATCAATAAAACTGTCAATAAAACTTACGAGGCATAATAGTTCAGTTCAATTATTTACTGCAAACTGCTGTACTAAACAGAAACAAATTATAGTATATGACAGCAAAAACAAAAACAAAAAAATCCAATAAAACCAGGTGTTACAAATTTAAAATACTATAGTAACCTATAGTAAAGGGAAATATTTAGGATATAATAAAAAGTACCACAACAAATTGGTTTGAGTACTTCACTATTGTGTAGTTCAAAAACATTATAGTACTTACTATATATTGCTAAAGTATGTTTTAATGTTAAAGTTATTGCATCTTAATATGTACTACTCAAGGTATGGTCACAAGGAATTCTGCTTCAGAAATAGCTCTTCTCTCTCAGTCATCTTTCCATCAAGCAAATTTCTTGTGTTAGCCTAATTGCTTAGCCGAGCCAGCAGAGCAAAAGGTGGCAGTAACTCACCAAAAAGTTTGCTGTCGACTACTGTAAAACAGAAAAAAATAAGAAATCATCATTCTCACCATCACATGGATTTACTTTCATCACCTAGACACTGGCCTCACAGCTCCATGAATGTCAGTTCCGTTTCTTATTGAATTAATCGTAAATGGAGCTTGTATGGATGCTACTGCACTACTTGAAAAAATTAGCTTCGCTACTGAAAAGCGATTTGATTTAAATGTAGCGATGCTACTGCCACCCTGCTGAGAAATGTAGTTAAGCTAGCTTCACTACTTGTACTTGTAGCTATTGCCCAACACTGGTTTCAGTACAATAAGTATTCATAGTATATTAATATAGCAGTTGAACTTGCAGTTTTTAACTTGCACTAATAAAGAGCAACAACTAAGTTTATGCAGTTTTTGTTTATTTTTTGATACTACATGAGTGCATATATTTACAACAAACAAACATAAGTATTTTGCTCATCACCATGACTGAATGTGGAAAAATGAGAGTTGACATCTACAATACACCTCACAGAGCTTCTGCAGAAATCAACTTCATAAATCATGCCCTAAATTATTCAAACCGTATTATCATGATAGTATAAAGGCGAATAAGCAAAACGAGACCATTAAAGCAATTGCTAATGATAGACCAGCATGACATGGTGCGAAAGCAGCAGAGCTTTTATTATGCCACAATCCATATCTTAAAATGTTTTTGGTTTCCTGCTTTTCTATAAAACCAAACCTCAAATTGAGGGTGAATAGTGTCACTAAAATTGCTTAGCTCTCTGAATTTGAACATTTTTTGAATGATTTGGGATAATTTAAATACACAAGTCAGCAAAATACATATTGTTTTTGAACAGTCTAATGCAAAAATATTATATTTAACACCCTTTAAATTCACAGAGCAGCACTTCAGCTTCTTATCGGAGCTTCTGAATAATCAAATGCTCTCACTGAAGCATCCCACCCCTAAAAGATATGGTTGAAATCAGTCACTTAGTCATATCTAATTAAGGATTTGCCTAAACATCTGTATATATTAGAAAATAATATGTGGTTGCTTAATCATAAACGGTAGACGGGAACCATGAACAGCCACACTGTTTACAGTTTGTCATAGTCCAAAAACCTGACAGCATGGAGCAGATCATACATGGAGCTAGTTGTAAAAAGTATCACACTAATTTGAATTGTACACGGAAGGCTGTATTTTAAAGTGAAACAAGGGTTACAGACTCAGCATTACTTACAATGTGGGAGAATTGAATCAGATGCACTTTAGCTCAGCAACTCGTTAAAGACGTAGTACACCAAATAATGAGACTGACTCACAAATTATTTTTATTTCTTTAAAATATCTTCTTTTGGATTGAAGTGTGAGTAAACTATTCTTTTAAGCTGTGATGTAAACTAACCCCAATTGGATGTTTTTTTTTTTTAATTGGGAGGAGCTATTCAATAAGCCCTTCCTGTCTTCACGTTTCAGTTTAAATTGTCACACATCGAAAGTAAAATACATTTAAAAAACTGCACACTTCCATATACTTCAATGCTACCTTTTAATACGTCAGTGTATGTCTTCTCATCAAGCCATCAACAGTTTGAGTATCACAATGTCACACAAATCGAGCAAACAGTTGACCACTTCTGAATATTTAACATCACTGCGAGTCTTTACATGAATAATTTTGTCATTCATTATTTATAAAGAGGAAAGCCTGGGTGTAAACTTTGTATAAACAGGATATTGGAGAGGTCTCAATGTCAAACGACATCAGCAGAGAAGGAATTTACTGGGTGTTGAAGGGTGAAGGACCAGGCGACACTCAAATCGTGAGGAGATTACACAGCCGCCATTCAGGTAGGCAGTAAAATACAACCTTGTCTGTACAGAAGCGGGAGGCGTGGAGGGACGGGTGCTTTGCCCTTGCATTTTGTTTGTATCTTTGACAAGTGCTAGGTGTTTAAAAAGTCTTTTGGGAAGTTACTGCTACCCTGTGCAACAAAATGACCAGTCATTTGACTGTCCACAGTGAAAGAATAAATCCTATAACAAAAAATATAGCGGCAAAAAAGCATTTGGTTTCTTAATAAACAATATATAAATAATTTATGTCCTAAATATCACAATAATAATAATAATAATAATAATAATTATTATTATTATTATTATTATTATTATTATTATTATTATTATTATTATTATTATTATTATTATTATTATACATAATAGCACTAAAATAAATAAATAAATAAATAAATAAATAAATAAATAAATAAATAAATAAATAAATAAATAACATTTTATTTAGAATTTATCATGTATAATTTAAATAATGACAAAAGCTGGAGCATGCAAGAAAAAAATAAAACCTGCAATCAAAAATAAAAACTAAATACATGAAAAACAAAAGCTAATTTAGCATATTAAAATAACATTATATGTACATAATATTAAAACTAAAACTGCAAAAGGTGATAAAAAGTTATGAGATTACTAGACTAGATGTATAATCAGTTAATGTGTTGAACTCTGGCTTTGCAAGACTATTTACGATCACATTGATTGTATGAGTTTTGCAGTAATTGTAAAAAAAATGTAAGAGAAGTGAAACTTTCTGAGAAAAGAAGCATCATGCAGATGACATTTGATTTGACATTTAGAACAAATGCAATTATGTTTTTTCCATGTAAAAAAAAAAAAAAAAAAAAAAAAAAACTGAATATCTTTGTCAGGATTCTGCCACTTGTCAATTCTTGTTTTGGTGGCACAGTCCAGACACAAGTCCTGTCCTGTCTTGTATGTTGTGCTTGGCTTCAGTTTTTTTGGGTCGAGCACTCATTTTCTGTCATTGTATCTTTGTTTAAGCGCCATATTGGCCACCCTCGGGCGTGCGAGATTTGGGTGTGCTCGATACCCGCACTCTGATCCTTGTGTGTTTATTGTTTTGTTCGCGGCATAGTGTTTTTATTCTCAACGCTACAGTCTAATTGGTTTTGGTTGGCACTGGGATCAGAACCTGCATGTTGCATTTAAATTCTCCTCTTGTCTGATGTCCTGTGCCAGTTCCTTGTCAATGCTCCCCGTGTTACTGCTCTAGTACTGTCGTGCTCTGCCTTGCCAGCCCAGCCCAGTCTAGTTTGTCTGTTAACTCATTCATTCATTCATTCATTCATTCATTCATTCATTCATTCATTCATTCATTCATTCATTTTCTTGTCAGCTTAGTCCCTTTATTTATCTTGGGTAGCCACAGCGGAATGAACCGCCAACTTATCCAGCATGTTTTTACGCAGCGGTTGCTCTTCCAGCCGCAACCCATCTCTGGGAAACATCAACAAACACTCATTCACACACACACACTCATACCCTACAGACAATTTAGCCTACCCACCTCACCTGTACCGCATGTGTTTGGACTGTTGGGGAAACCGGAGCACCCGGAGGAAACCCACGCGAACGCAGGGAGAACATGCAAACTCCACACAGAAACGCCAACTGAGCCGAGCATCAAACCAGCGACCCAGCGGCCTTCTTGCTGTGAGACAACAGCACTACCTACTGTGCCACTACTTCGCCTCTTTGTTTGTTTATATGTTTTGTTAATATTAACAAACATTAGTTTGAGTTTCATTTTTGTTTTATTTTTATTATTAATAAACCCATTTTTGAGTTACTGCAATTGAGTCTTCGTCTTCTCTCTACCCAGACATGACAATCTTATATTTTGTAATGCTACCACAGTATAAAATAAAACTAAATTGATAATTAATGAACTCAATGACTTCTGATTATTACTGAGACTCATAATTGTGAAATGTATATTATAGAATTTAAATAAATACATTTAGACTTTTCTCACAATTTAGGATTAACATCATAATACTTTGCAATGTATAGATTGTACCTCACAATTCTTACAAAAAGTCACTTTCATCCACAAAAGCAGCAGTACCCCATATAAACACTCAATAACACACACCAACTCTCCATATTTCCCACCTACTGTCCATGCAAATCCCGGAATGCACCACATCATCTGCCAGCCTTGAACCTCAGCGGTGCTGCCCATCCCATGTCTTGCGGTAACACTCACTTCCCAAACAAACACCCACACACAAAAAAAGCCTGAACCAGTCTGTACGGTAGCTCTGTAGCCATGACAGGCCTATTCATAGCTCCTCGGAGAAAACAATATGGGCATCTGCTGGTCTCTTGCTCTCTCTACAGACACCAATTAAGCTCCATTACATACACCAACACAGCACTAACAAACAACTCGAGCCCGGGAGAGCAAGAGAGCTGGACAGAGATAGAATTACACAGACGGGCCGAGAGAGAGAGAGAGAGGTAGATAGATAGAGATGGAGAGAGGCGACATAAAAGAATGAGACGACTGGGCCTGAGTAAAAGCTAATGTTGTATGAAGCATATTGAATTATCCCAGCAGCTGATTTGCAGGAAGGCTGGAGGGTGGAAGTGGAGCTGATGCATGGGGCCGACGCGCTATAATCGCTCCTATCGATGTGTACGGCTCATGCAGTCATTTAAAAACAGCTGATCCAGACAGCGGGTCAAGAGGATGAATGCACCGGCAACATGGAGAGAGACAGAGTTGATCTGGGATGCTGTAATTACTGCATGGCAGATGATCTGCACGGTTATTACTAATAGCCATAAAAAATGTCATTATTTTGCTTTATAATGCATTTATCATTATGTGTGTTTATTCATGATGGGGAAGTGCAGTCTGTGAATGTTTTGTAGGCTAACCATCCGCAGCAACCTGAATTAATGTATTCGCATTTTATATAACAGTAAATAAAGAAACCGCCTAAACGGCCATCTTCACTGTGGCCCTCTTAGCAGCATGAAAACAAAACTGTTTTCCAAATTTGAATAAATTATACAGCAAAAGTGAGCAGTGGAACAATTATAAATAGATTATTCTACTAAATAAATGAAACTGCCATGCATGGAGTGTGAAAGTGTTTTTTTTTTTTACTTACCTTACCTTAACTTATGTGCTATCAAATGAAAATCTGGATATAGACCATAGACTGTAAAACATATGGACGCAGTATACCTGACGTCACCCATAGGTTTCTGAAGAGCACAAATGAAGCTACAAATAGGCTTGGTCAACCATCACCATTTTGTTTGTGCGTAATCACGCCGACCGGGGGTTACCAAAAAGGGCAAAGAGGTGGAGCATGAGAGGAGCTACAAGTGCCTGCTAGCATTTTGCTTAGACAGGCTTTTCTTTGAGAGAACAGCTTATTTCATGTTCAAAAGAAAATGATAAATGATCTTAAATAAAACAAATATATATATATATATATATATATATATATATATATATATATATATATATATATATATATATATATATATATATATATATATATATATATATATATATATATATATATATATAATAATTATTATTATTATTATTAATATTATTATTATTATTATTTTTTTTTTTGATGGTATATAAGTATATAATTTCACTTTAGGTCTCTTGAATGGTTTGTGAACACAGTTAAGTGCACACAGCATGCCCTATAATCTGATAATTGTAGGAATAATTCCAAAAGGCAGTTGACTGTGTATAGCGACATAAAAAAAAATCAAAAATACAATGTATATGCCGAGTTCAGCAGCTAACAGCTGGAATCAGCTGAGATGACATAACGGTGTGGTGAGAAATCGATTCCGCTTAGGACCTCAATGGGGTTCTAAATCTGCGTTGAATGCCTGATCAAAAGTGCTTTTTATAGTCTATTCTTAGTCTTGAGATTTTAACAAGACGTATCATATTAGTAACATTATTATTGGTAACTACAAGTTAAAGACATGCATAGTTAAAATAATTGAAACGTTTATGAACATTTAATGGTGTCTTTTTGATGTTTTTATGTATTTATATGTAACATTTTATATTTACATATAAAGTGGTAGCAATTTGTAGACTAGTTGTATCTAAAATAAATACATAAAAGAAAAATTCTCCAAGCCACAACACATGCCTTTAGTTGTACATCAGTATACGAAATACATAACTTAAAATAGTTTTGTCACTATATCCTCTTTTAAATTACATACATTTAAATGAGATTATATATATATATATATATATATATATATATATATATATATATATATATATATATATATATATATATATATATATATATATATATATATATAACTTGCCCAATTACCCTGTGTTAAAAAAAAAACTTCTCTCCGTTAAACAGAAACTGGGGAAAAATAGGGGGGCTAATAATTCAGGGGCCTTATAATTCTGACTTCAACTGTATATTTAAAACAATTAAAAAGAGCAGTTTCTGAAGCATATTTTATGAGCCAAACCAAGCTTGTGAGTGGTCATTCAGGCAAAAAAGCACATTGTAAATATAATTACTCAGCAAAATCAAATGGTAATGTTGATTAGAGCTGCACTATTAATCATTCGTGCTTGTTCAGTTTAAGAATTACCCAGCCTCTTATTTGTCCTTAAACAAAGGCTGGTTAGCAGTTATTGAGTGAGCCTCTGATGATAAAGTATGTTTTAGGATTAAAATAATCCCTCACCCTCCAGGACTTCACCATAAACAAGCTTCATATTAAAAACAAAGTGCCTTGTTCCTGTAGGATATACAGAGCCAAATCAAATGGAGCATGCAAGTTTATGGCAATCTAAAAAATTAATTAATAAATAAAAGACATACTTTCCAGCCTCTTCATGTTTGAGTGGGTTTCCTCCAGGTGGCCCGGTTTCCCCCCACAGTCCAAAGACATGCACTATAGGTGATTTGAATAAACTTTATTGGTTGTAGTGTGTAAATGTGAGAGTATATGGGTGTTTCCTTGTACTGGGTTGCAGCTAGAAGGGCATCCACTGCATAATACATATGCTGGAATAGTTAGTGGTTCATTCCACTGTGCTGACCCCTTATTAATAAAGGGACTAAGCTGAAAAGAAAATGAATGAATTAATGTATGTGTGTTAATGTGAGAGTGTATGGGTGTTTCCCAGTACTGGGCTGCAGCTGGAAGGTCATGCACTGCTTAAAACATATGCTGGATAAGTTGGCGGTTCATTCCGCTGTGACAACCCTTCATTAAAGGGACTAAGCCGAAGGAAACTGAATTAATTAATATTCTTCATCAGATCTATACAGTAGGCCTCTGAATGAAAACCATAGCCAGGCACAAACAGTGTCTTCCTCTATATTTAAAACATATATCTGAATGCTAAAGTGACTCTACATCATCTTTTAGACTTGCAATTAGCTTTATTTAAAGTTTTATTTTAATTGTGTTCAACATTTTTAGAACTTGACAGCCCTGTCTTAACTTAAGCAAACAGTAATCAAGAGTTACAGTAGAAGCCTATGATTCAGTAGCCTTACTGTTGGCTGTTTATGGTTGCCAGGCAACTTGCTGCAAATTAGTGTTTTAAAATGGCTTTGAACATGACCCATACAATCAGATTCTATAGCATGATTAAATTTAAATCTTTCTGTTAGTATGATGAAATCTTATTTTTTACCTCTATAATTGCACTTTAGAGCAATGCGACAAGAAGCTTTACTGAACAAGTTCACCTTTTGCTGATCCTAAGAATTATTTAATAAATGAATGACATTTCTTTCAAAAAGAGGCTAGTAGACTTTAAGCTTTAAACTCTAAATTTGTATCACAAAATGCTTTCGGCTGCATCTCTTCGGGGATGAAAAAGTGTTTTATACGGTTCGTTAAGCAGCATGCGACTGTGAAGGACCAACACGTTATTCTCCTGTGAGTTTGCGTAACACTCCACATTGGTCACACACTAAATTCAGCATGTGGTAAGGGTGACTTTGTGTCTATCATTTATGTATTTAAATACTATGCTTTGATCTGTCCTATAATATTCATTCTTCGGTGTTAGGTTTACAACATAAATTCAGATTTAAAGCTACACATGTACATACAAAATAGTTTTAACCATGTTATTGATTTGAGTTTTAGAAACAGCAAATTATAACTTGACTTCTAGTTGATTATTTGGTATCAGAAGTGGCTTCAGAAGTGGTATCAGAAGTGTCCTCTAAGTTATGCTTATTTAAAAAAAAAAATTAGATCATGTCTTTATTTTTAATTTCTTAATTAGCACAGTAAGGTCTGACTTTGCTTAGACAAAAGTCTTGTAACTTTACAGAAATAATGTACAGGGTAGAATATAAAGAGTTCATCAAGATTCTTTGAATTAATTTTCAATACCTCCTCCATCTTACCCTAGACAAGCTCAATAATGTTTATGTCTGATGACTGGGCTGGCCAAGAGAAACTTGACCTTCTTTGGTTTCAGGAACTTTGATGTGGAGGCTGAAGTATGAGAAGAAGAGCTATCCTGCTGAAGAATTTGCCCTCTCCCGTGGTTTGTAATGTAATGGGCAGCATAAATGTCTTGGCATCTCAGGCTATTGATGTTGCCATCCACTCTGCAGATCTCTGCACGCCCCAACCCCAGACCATGAGAATCACTGGTTCATGTTGATTCCAAGAGGTCTTCTGCAGTATTTGTGATGATTGAGATGTAGTTCAACAAATGATTCATCAGATTTTATTTTATTTTTTCCAAATGATCAACAAGACATCAAGTTATTATTTTTTGCTCTTACAAGTGGGATCAACGACAAGATTTTTGTCAGTTGCTGTATATATTATAATTTTTTTCTTCATTTATATAAAACCGCTTTAAAACAATATACATTGTAAAGGTGCTATTGACTTAAAAACTTAACTTTAAAATGTAATAGCTTTTTGTATTTGTTTGGATTTTTTGTATTGCTATTTATTTATTTTTGTGATTATATTACAGATTAAGTCTTTTAAAAGAGGGGTTTAGCAATATTTAGCACTCCATAATACTTCTGCAAAGTCAAAGACAAAAAAAATGTTTATTTTTGTAATAAATTTCTAAAAATTTCAAACAAAAAGCAAACTTTTTGATACACATTTGACCCAAGGTATTAAAATTATTACCTGTGCAAGCCCTAATTACAGTAATATAAGTGTATAACCTATAATGCTGTAAAAGTTAAAACCGTATACCATAAAAGCAGTCAATTTCAGTGTGTTTTGCTTTGCTTTTTATTCTGCACATTTCAAAATCATTGCAGTTGATTGGAGACAAACTATTATTCTTCTAAACATGTTCCACCATTTCAGTAATAAAAGTGTCCATATTAAAAATGTGCACATTACCGGGAAGTGGAACAGTTACCGTATGATGCTTGGCAGTGGTCAAATAGGATTTACAAAACGACTTCTGAATTGATCCTTTCCTGTAAACCCTGAGAAGTAAATTCAGATGGCAATTACATTACCAGAATAGTGTTTGTTGTTTGTTTTAGTTCATTTGTTCATTCATTCATTCTTTTATTCATTCACTCTTTCATTCATTCAGCAATTTTCCCACCATCACAACTATCATCAAGGTAAATATCACAGCACTGAAAGTACCGCATGTCCACATGAGAAACAATTACCACCCAAGTAGGGCTCCAGACTATTTAAGATAAAATAATGCGGACATAAAGGATCTGAGCAATGGTGAAGCAAGACTCAACAGCTCAATTGAGGAAATGCTGTAGCCATTCCATGTTAAACCATGCTGTTAACCACACAGAAATGAGCGGTTCAGTGCGACTTGTGATCCCTCCCGTGTCCAGATTTGGCCAGGTGCACGCATGATTGCTTTCAGCACCTGGGCCTGCTCTAATTGGCCGATCTTGCTGAAGTCAACAGTGGCGCTCTCATCGTCATTTCACCCTCTTTAAGAGATTCTGCTGATGCTCCACATTACTGCAGGTCTACTGTTAAGCGAGAAGGAGGCAGACTTAGAAAAGGGGAAACAGTGGGTGAAAGAAAAGTGTTGGCGTAGTTGAATGGTTTGTAACTCTCGGGGTTTCATACTGAGGGCAGACTCATTCAAGTGTAAGAATCTGTCTTTTTCCACTGACTAGACAATAGGTTATAGGACTGTAGGACAAACAATATACCAAACAAATAACTAAATGAATGTGTTACCAATCAATCAATCAATCAATTTTTGTAGTCCAAACTATGTTTTTTTTTTTTTTTCTAAATTAACGTTGTTGCACCTAATTCACGTTCATTTTACTTTAGTGAGGATTACAAACTTGTTTTCTTTCTTAAAAAAATAAATGCAATATAGAGTATACAGGCTTTTGACTGGAGATGTATGTATGTATGTATGTATGGATGGATGGATGGATGGACACATGCAGGTTACAATATAATGGATGGATGGAAATAGTAACTGGGTGATTGGACAGAGAGATGTAGGAGGAAATGTGACTGGCTGGCTGGATGGATGGCTAGAGAGATGGATGGATGGATAGATGGATGGATGGATGGATGGATGGATGGATGGATGGATGGATGAATGGATGAATGGATGCAAAGATGTGGAAAAAATAGTTAAAGGAAGAGGCTGATAAAGGTAAAGAGTGATGGAGGGAGAAGGGTGGATTACAGTTTTAAGGGCAGAGTAAAAAGTGGGTGGACAGACAGACAGACAGACAGACAGACAGACAGTTAGATAGATAGATAGATAGATAGATAGATAGATAGATAGATAGATAGATAGATAGATAGATAGATAGATAGATAGATAGATAGATAGATAGATAGATAGATAGATAGATAGATAGATAGATAGATAGATAGATAGAAGGATAGATAGATAGATAGCATTCATTGTGTAAAATAGCTCAAATATGTATATGAGGGACAAAAATTGCCACTCACAGTCTCCTTTGGTCAGATAATCAATGGCACACAAAGGATAGAGACATATTGCGAAGTCAGACCAGGTCATGCTCTTGTTCTTAAACTTTGCTTGTTAAAAGTGCAGTGGAAGCCCGGAATATACCCAAGAAAAAGACGAAAAGAAACAGATAGATAGCTCTGCCGAAGGGGAAGCCAAGAATGTAAGATAAAATCATAAAACCTCTCTCTTCTTTACTGAGCAATCGATACGCCCAGTTCCTCCAAAGATTTATCAGGAGGAATTTGAATAGCCAGAGTTTTCCTCTTTTTTTAGTTGTTCCATTTTACAGTTGTCTATTAACTATTCAATATTATAGGCATAGTTTGAAAGGTAACAGTGTCCTTTTTTTGTGCATGCAACATAATTTGGCATTGTTTCACCTCTACTCATGCCACTATTTTTCCTTATATTCCCTCTAGAGTCCAGTTCAACAAAAACTTCCTTTTCTGTCTTCTCCTTCCAAACTGATGGCAATTCTCAGTTGTTGTTTGAGAAAGCCTCTTGGCAATTTTATTCAGTTCTTTGCTGCCAGGCTGTCAGAAGGACTGTTCAAATCAAATATGCTAATTAAGAGAAACACAGAAGCAAAATGATTGACATATTGGCATCGATCTGTTTGAGACATCAAGACTGCTTATTTCTTAACAAAGGGATGAAAGCTATTTGCATTGATTAGTTGGGGCATTCGCTGGAGTCTTTTCATGACTGTACTTGTGACTAACAGATGAAATAAAAGACGGTTCTGTGACAGTGTGTCAAACGCACAATGACTTTCAAGGAGGTCAACAATTTGCTAGTCAGTTGGGACTCAATCTGCTCATCACACACAAAGCAGAGTGCCACCAATATTTAACTGTTGAAGAGTTTTCTGTTCATTGCAAAGTCATTTTATTACTTTTTGGATTATTTGGACTTTTTTTTTTAGTTTTTTTTTTAAGTAAACCATCTGTATTTGTTTATTAATAGGATATATGCACAGCTTGTGTTTCTTCTCATACTGATAAACTTCCGCTGAATGGTTAATGTGACTTTTTTCAATTTCATCGTTCGTTCCTTTTACAGCATCGATTTAATGCAATTAAATATAATCAGTTAATAGCCAGCTTCAGGACGTGGGCGACCTAGGACATTTCAGTGTTTACGAATAGGTTACATCAGAAAGAACACAAGTAATCTTAACAAACTATACATCAGTTTATAGCTACAACCCTCAAGCAGTGATTGTAGCTAGTTTTTTTTTTTTTTTTTAACGGGAAGCTCATAAAGAATGTATTTGCTAAATTTATGTAAGTTGTACAGAACATGCTTAGAATAACAACACACACACGCACACACACACACATTCATTGCTGTACATCACGGTTATTTTGATGGGTAAGACTCCTCAGAACAACATCCTGTCGAACACATTTAGTCCACCGACACAATAGTGTTGAATTATGGATGGTTATCCGTTTGTTTATGTCATTGTTTCTGCCAGAGACCTATTGTTTACATTGTTACTTATGCGACAATAACATTTTTGTAGTAAAAAGCAAGTTGTTTTCACCTGCTTTCTGGAATCTTATGCTTTCTCATAATTTTTGCTCTCCAGATATGTATACAGGAGTACGTTTTCACAATGAGCCCGTATTGTTTTTATTTTAGTGAAATCCATAATCTTAATTAATTTTTGGCCTCTGGAGATTTGATGTGCTTTGGTTTCCAATTTTTAATTATGTAATTTTTGTGTATAAAAATTTCAGATTGATTGTATAATGTCTTTCTAAATATATAATAATTTATTTTGTAATTAAAATGCTTAACCATTACACATCATCCCCACAGCAAGCAATGTATAACCACCAACACTGACCACACCGTCTGAATAAACGTTGTATAGATACACCAGACACCATCTAAGCTGTCTGTACATATCATCAAATTTCATCACTTGCAAAGTGACAGCAGGGACCGACAGATCAGATATGAAGCGCAAATCGGATTTGTGCGCAGTGTGAACAAAGCCTGCATGACTTCTGTCTGTTATTGAACATGTTTGTCATGCGAGTGACCCATCTATCAAAGAAAGGCTTCAATGGTGTTTTATTGAATGACTTCAGGAGCGAGAAAAGAACCAAGCGATCAAGACCAAACAAAAAAGCTATGATATCCGCTGTCAAAAAGAGCAAAGCATGTGGTACATGGGCAATCACAACACGCACAAACCCACACGTGTGAAGCCAGACAATCTGACGGCTACAGTAATGACCTCACCGCCTCACCTGCCACTTCCATCTGTCTTTCCCTCTCCCTCTCGCTTTATAACAGTCCGGCTCCTTTTCCCTTTATCACTGTCCAGATCTCTCTGCAAGCAATTCAATCTTCTCGCTGCCACCTCTGGCATCTGGGCTCTTATTTTTCTTGGAGTATGTTTTCCCCCACTTTCCAATGAAAGGTGTGACAGCGTACTCAACAACAGGTGCGTGTTCAGACAAGGTCGTGAGGGACGGAGTCTTGATTTACAACCTCTGTCTCCTTCCACGTCTTTATCTGCGCGCTTCTTCTCTTCTCCTGAACTCTCTCCTCCCCATTGTGATAAAGAACTGAGCTGTTGCTGCCGTGGACAGAAGGTGCGAACTGGATCAGAGAGGTATCATAAGGTAGTGAATACCAGATGAGGAAGGCAAGGACACGTCTCGTGAATCACGTCGGAGAGAGTCCTCGCTTATGTTCCTGCAGGACAAAAAAGCAGCAAGGACAGGGACAGAGCTCTCAGACTCTTGGGCTTCCTCCAAGTTCACGATTGAGGGGATATCAAAGGGTGAGGAGTATTGGATGTGCTTCTGCCTGGGAGGATTAACGCAATCTCATGGCTATTCGCAACTTTTATTTGATTTAGTGGCTCATTTATTTTAATTTGTAGAATCTCATTTGCATATACACTAATCCAAATCCAGAAAATTTTGTACGATTTGCTCATCCCCAAATGACAACTATGTATTATGTGGCATGCCTCCTTTTAAATATTGTACATTTTCATACAATTGAAATTGTATGAATTCAATATGATCACTTTTCTGACAATGTATAAACAGTAGGGCTGCACAATATATTGTATCAGCATCAATATCGCAATTTGATCATTCGCAATAGTCACATCGCCATTATACGCAAAATTTAGTCGGGATTCTAATTATATAATAATAATAATAAAAAAATATATATATATAATAATAATAATAATAATAATAATAATAATAATAATAATAACAATAATAGTGTTTTTTTATGCCTGTGACTGTTTGAGGGATTTAAAAGCATTCAGACATAAGAAATTGTATCAAAATTCATTGTTTATAAACTAAGACTGTGCAGCATTGTTTTATATTTGATTATACAACAACTGTATACCTGATTATAGTTTGACTCCTCAAAAAACAATTAAAGTTTTAACCCTTGGGGGTCTGAGGTGATTTGGGGGCCCCTAAAATGATTTGACATGCTCTGACATTTGTGCTTATTTCAGCTACGTATTATATAGTATGAGTCAACATCTATTTTATTTGTATTCAGCACAAACTGTGCTACAATAATATGTGAGCAATATTGATGTACATGCTTGCGCTTTATTAGATTTAAAAAAAATATTATGCATGATTAGTAGGTTTTGGAAATAAAAATGTAGCTTAAATTAGGTCCAAAAAACACACTGAATGTGCCTGGACAAGACTTTTGAGTAACCAGTTTTGTAGACTAGAATATTTATTTCACAATTATGTAAATAGAATCGCTCTCTCAATCAAAGAAAACATTACAACGATTTACATTTTGTTAAGTCTGTTTTGGCTAATCTCAGCTCTATATGTGAGTGACAATGATCATGAATAATTCACACCTGGAGAGACAAAAGACACTCCCCCACTCACCCATCAAGAGCATTGTAAAGCAATGTCCAGGTGTAAAAGCTAGCCCAAACTAAATGCTTGTTGCATTACGTGCTGTATGACCATGCTCAAACAACATCTAATGCTCAGCATATATGAGTACACCCCTCAGAAATCTATCTTTTAAATTCATTTTTTTTTTGTTTATGGTAAGCTATTCATCAATATATTTGTGCATATACATTAGATTAGTCAGTACTGAAGCCAAATCTGGAGCTTATCTAACAAAATAACTTACGATAACGGTCCAAAATTAGTACACCCAAAATTGATAAGTTATAGAAAAAATGTTGAAAACAAATTTAAAAAAGAGGAAAAATCAAGAGAGGCAAAAACAAATTAAAGATGTTGATGAAATTTTGTAGGTTTTTTGCAGTTTGTTTTTTGCAATATTTTGCTTGAATTTAATTGTATTATCTTTCAATTTATAATAATATGTTTGGTGACTAAACTATTATTTTAATAAATATAATTTAATAAATCTGTTATTATATAATCAGTTATTATAATATAATCAGTTTAATAAATCTGTTTTGTTTAAATGCACCAAGATGCATTGCCTATATTCACTGAATCTTTCTTCATTCACTTGAATCTTTCTTTTTATTGAATTTGTCTATGCTGATAGGTTGTTTCTTTATATAGGTTATGCATATGCACTCCCTTACAGAATCATCCCAATCAATCTAAAATGATGAATTCTTTCCAAATCAATATTCAGCTAATCTAGTAAAATTGTATTCATATCGCATTATATATCATAGAATGTAAAAAAAAAAAAAAAAAAAAAAAAAAAAAAAAAAAAAAAAATATATATATATATATATATATATATATATATATATATATATATATATATATATATATATATATATATATATATATATATATATATATATTGCAATGTTACATTTTTGCAACATTTTGGATAGTTACTGATTTCTTCATGAGATTGCTTATTGGGATTAGGTTTAACTAAATAAAAAATAATCTTAGATAAAAATATTTTGAGTTGAAGCTTGAAGGGCATCCGCTTTGTAAAACATATGCTGGATAAGTTGGCGGTTCATTCTGCTGTGGTGACCCCAAATTAATAATAGAACTATAAGCTAAAAAGATAATCATTTAAAAAGACACACAGCTTTTCTTACCAAAGCAAATTGCGTTTTTCTTTCTGATATTTGCCATCAGTTTATCAGTGACAATTTGGTTCTCATTGGAATCATTAGATGGAAACACTGCATTATTTGCAAATCTTTGATGCAATTCTATAGTTTTGTGCATACATTTAACTCATCTTTGGATAAAAGCATAAGTAATGCTCCAGTGCTCAGGTTCTCTCCTGGTTTTGACTGCTCATTTGACCTAGAGACCTGATTCTTCACAACCCGATGCAACCAAGAGAATATTTGCATTCACTTTTAGTCATTTAGCAAACGTTTTTGTCTCACTACTGAGGAGGCATTCAGCGATTCAAGAAGAGGCAATACATACACAAAGTATTAATTATACAAAGGAAAGTTAGTGCTCAGAGATTTAAGTGCTAGAGTTAGGAGAGAAGAGTGTTTCTACGGGTGGTTTGTCAAGCCCACTCACCTGTGTGAACCACATTTCATAAATATTGGATAGGTGAATGTTGATTCGTCTCTTTGACAAGTGAATAAGTAACTGTGAATGACTCGCTGATTTAGCAACCAACAGAGTACTTAAGCCACTCATTAATTAATTAATTAATTAATTCATTCATTCATTCATTCATTCATTCATTCATTCATTCATATATGACTTTGATACATTGCACTGTTTGGCATGTTCATCAGACTAAGTTGCAGGGGTTTGTTTTAAAACACTGTGGCCAAAATAGCCTCAACTGTTTAACCGTTCAGACATTACTTTCCTAAACAGTCTGCTTTTAATTGATCCTCATCCATGTCCATAAAATAGTATTCTTACAAATCATATTCTACACACACCTACAATAATAAAATATGTGGTGCTTAAACAGTGACTAATATTAGAACTTCAAAGTGCATGTGCTGTACGAGTTATCAAACCACACACAGACAGACATAAAGGTTATCCTTAATCCTCTGATCCTGGTTTACACATTATCAAATATACCCATGAATGTCAGACAAGTTGTCTGTGTAACATCTAAATGACATCAAAACTAAGTCTGGAGGTATTTATAGTTCTATTTTTATAAATCATTTGCCAGGAATGATTAAGCGTTATCTCGCACGATCCTGTTAAAACATTTTATATTTACAGATGAAGATTTAGACGAAGGCCTGGCGAGACGGAAACGGATTAGAAAAGCATTTGGATGCTTATTAAGATCCGAGAGATGGGGTTTAGATTCAGACGGAGTAATTCGAGAGGCATTTTGACGCATTGGGGGCAGAATTAAAAGAAAGTAGTGAGTAGACAATTTCCCCTTTTTTTTCCTGTTTGAAATCTCACTTTCTGCAACAAGTTTAGGCTCCAGGGAAATAAAAGAGGGATGTGTTGTGAATGAGAAAGAGAAAAAAAATAGCTGATAAAAAGCAGAGGTGGCATCAAATCAAATCTCTCTGCCACCTGCTCTTTCTTGCTTAAATCATCTCTCTCTGGAGAAGACGGGCATCGACATTGTCTGCACAGTTTGGAAATAACTAACTAAAAGTAGTGACGATACTTACTTCTTTGTTTAGTTGTCTGACATCTGCTTCAAAATACAGACATTTTTACAGTAACAAGCTGCCAACAAGCCACAATGGAGCAAAATACAGAGGTATTATATGATCACCACCAGGGAAGTCTGATTTATTCTACTGAATTGATACACTTGAACAGTTCATATAAAGGAAAATAATAATTAATATAAATAAATGGTATATGTTGCTTTAAATTCCAGCACTACAACATGTTATGTTTTAGATTAGGGTGTTTATGTTGTATTCAGTGTTGTCATGGTTCAATAAATGTATTAACTTCAAAAGTTCGGCTATTGATTGATTGATTTTATTTGACAATTTTAATAAAAAGACCAATTAGACTAACAAAGTCCAATTAGAAAAACTCATTCATATGTTAACTGTTGAGGATGAAATACACAAAAAAGCCACAGGCTTATTACCATTGTAGTCCTCGATATTCTTAAAAAATGAACAAGCAAATCACAAATGGAGTCCCAACATCATCAGCTCAGCAACTCACCACAACAAAATCCACAACTTCAACTGTGAAACAACCATTGTTTTATTTTCCTTTTAAAAACACTCTTGAATTTAACCTCAAAAATCCCTAGGCAATACATTCCAAGCAACCGAGCTAGTGCACAAAAAACAAAACAAAATTCTACCTGTTTCACTCTTAAATCTACAAGGATAAATATCCCTACTCACTCTTGTAGAATGACGAATGACTGTGTACCTCACTAACTAAAACATAACAATCAAGAAAATATGTTGGAACCATTTTCTTTAAAATCTTAAACACCATCACTAATTTCAAAGGAGATACCCTTTTTTCAACTTTTAAAAAAATACGTTTGCTGTAATGTTTATTATTTAAATGTGTCAATCTGTGTTTGTGTCATTGTGTATGTATGACATACATTTATATTTTATATATTTTTTTATAAAAATACAATGAACTGAATTAAACAAAAATAAAGCTTATATATCTATAAATATAAATACGGTTAAATACGGTAACACTTTATTTTGATGGTGCATTTAAGTATTAGTGGGTTGTCTGCTTAATATCTGTTGATATTGCTTCTTCAACAAACATTCAGCTGACTATAAGAAACTTTGCAAGTACATGTCAACTTACACTAACCCCAACCTAAGTCTACTTATGATATAATGAGAATTAGTTGGCATGTAGAAGCAATGTAACTAAATTCAATAAATTGACCACTGAAATAAACTGACCAAAAATAATTAATGATTTTATTTGAAAAAGAAAAGAATAGAAAAGAAAAGAAAAGAAAAGAAGACAATAAAATATATACAAAGAAGGCGATCCTAAATAATAATGAATACCACACTGGTTGAATTTATCAAGCATTTTTAAAAGTGAGCTCATCATTATCATCTATTCTCTAAAAACAGTACCTCAAAAATCAGCAAGTTTTGTACAAGAATTGTGTCCTCAGTTAGGTGAAAAGGATTCTGAATGATCTAACTCATTTGTTGTGTTCACATTACTAAACACATTATTAAACTGCTTCCCATGGGAGATGTAAAGAGTCCCTAAAAGTAGGTTGAACTGATACAATAAATTACTTGTACCTGTTCAGTGGGTTTATTTACCAAGATTTTACCTTAATTATCACTATTATTATTATTGTACAACTGTATTTTCTGCATTGTTTTTATTGTGTGTCTGCAGTACTTTATTGTTATTCATTAATTCATTCATTGATTTTTTTAGTCCCTTTATTAATCTGGGGTCGCCACATCGCAATGAACCACCAACTTATCCAGAATATGTTTTAAGCAGTAGATTATTATTATAGATAATAATAATAATAATAATAATAATAATAATAATAATAATAATATTATTATTATTATTATTATTATTATTATTATTATTATTATTATTATTATTATTATAAACATAAACATAAACATAAACATAATAGGAAACTTATACAGGTTGACAGTGGCAAGTGGTCACGTAAATGATGCATTTATCTACTTTCGGGGGACTGTCCCTTTAAACTTTAAGCTTATATTCCAGCTTCAAAGTAGCCCCCTTTCCCACTGCTGTGTTTATGCATTCATAAGAAAAGGGGAAAGAGCACAGCAAAAACACTCTTAAACAAGCGCAGAGTTAGAAATGCAGCTATTTTCCATTCCCATTTCCATAAGTCCTGTTTAAAAGAAAAGATCATTTAAAGTGAAGCAAAAAGTGCATGCTAAATTTGTCGTCAGACCAAGACCACACTTTTAGAAAGGTTAAGAGTTCCGCTTGCTATATGTGCCTGCAGAGAGTCTTTAGTCACGCAGCATTTTATCACTTCAAACAGAAAAAGAAATGAGAAAACAAAATAAATTAGCAAATGGCTCATCTTTAATTTGATAGATGGCCAACGTGTTTTTACAGCGGTACGTTTATAGGACCAGGACAGATGGTCGTCTTACTGCCTGTTCCCCCCTCCTTCAGGGGGCTGTTTTCCACAACACTTGTGTGCTTTTGCAGTTTTAAGAGCGTGCTGTTTAAAAACCTTGAGACGTGCTGGGTTGTTTATCTGGGGGAACATTCACAAAAGCTCGGTGCTTTTATCTAAATCTTAAAGTTTAAATTAGGAGAGTGTCGAGTCTTCCAACGCCACGCTTTTAGCTGTGAGCAGAGTGTTGCTCCAGTTCGAAATTCTCTGTTGTTGGCATCTGAGGGGCAAGAGTATTAGTCATTATGGATATGGGGGCAAATATTTCATACGTTAATATAACGAGCAAACAAGGCCCATTTCTATCCTGCGGTTTAGAAATGACATGAGTCACAGAGTCAAAGTACTTCCCATAATCCCTTCGCAGTTTGAAAAGAGGCACGTCACGTCCCTCATGACATTGGAAAGAATTTATGGTAGAAAATAGGTGCCAGAAAAACAAAGAGTTGGATCGTTGGGCACAGCAAATGGATGACAATGGACTCACACCTCCCTTCCTTGCTCTAGATTTTGAAGGTGAAGTGAATGACCTCGTTCATCAGCTAGAACGTCCTCTAACTTGGAAATCATGGACATGTCAGAGAAAGCCGAGAAATGATCTCGAAGAAAGAAGGCAGAGAACAAAGAGTGAGAGTTGTTTTATAGTTAAGTATGCACATCAAAACTGCAATTCTCTTAAGATAAAAAAGAGGTATCTGCTGGGCTGAGAGTTGTTGACCTTTTGGAGCCGAGGTGTGGGAGAGGTAATGATACAGGCCTATTAGACTATCTTCTCATGTACTTGGGCAAGGGGATTTGGTATACTGTAACTGCACACTGCAAAAAAAAATAAAAAAAATTATTAGTTGAAGTTGTTGTCTTGTTTCTGGTTCAAATATCTAAAAATCTTTTAGCATTTTAGTGACAAGTAAAACTATTTTCTTATTTTCAAAAATAACCCCTAACAATTGACATTGCATGTCAGCCCATGTTTTATGTGGTTCCTGAGCATTTCATCTTATTTAAAGCCCGCAGTCCATGCGAGTGAATAATTGTCATCCAATCAAATGGCGATAAGGCTCGGCTTGTTGTAATGTGAAAAGAAATTTAAAAATCCACTACACTGAAAAGCAGCAAGGCATCACTTCACTCCAGTCACAGACATAAGCCACATTTACAATGTTTTATTCAGATTTTTTGATGTTTGACTTACAAGTTAAAGAAGAAGAACCTAAACCAGGACAAAAATATGAAAAATGGTTTGAAATAAAAACTGCCCACTGCATGATTAAAAAAATGGACATTCTTTAGCATCTATGCCATGGGTCATTTTTAATAATTCTTTAGTTTGCATATTCTCCCTGTGTTTGCGTGGGTTTTCTCAGGGTATTCCGGTTTTCTGTGAATTGGACCAACTAAATTGTTCGTAGTGTATGAGTGTGTATGAATATGAGATTGCATAGGTGTTTCACAGTACTGGGTTGCGGCCTGAAGGGCATCACAGGCACACAACATCATATTACATTAATATTAGTTTAGATTTTGGTCATGATGTCAGGTAACCAAAATTCAATGCATAGCCAGCATCTAAGGACAATGATATTTTGATATCCAATTGTGATGTCCAATTACGTTGACAGTTGGTTGATTTTAGGTTGTGTTGGAAAGTGACCAAAATCTAACATCTGATAGATGTCATAATGGTAAAGTCCACACAACGTCAAGATAATCAACATGATTAAACGTTGATTTTTGGTTCATTTTAGGTTGACATTGAAGTCGACCTGACGTTGAGTTCTGACGTCAACCCGATTTTAATTTCCAAACAAAATTCAATGTCCCCATGACATTGGGGTACGTTAGAGTACAATGTCAATATGACATTACATTGATGTCCTGTGCCTGCAGGGTATGCTGAAATAGTTGGCGGTTTATTCCGCTGTGGAAACCCCTCATAGATAAGGGGCTATGCTGAATAAAAATGAATGAACGAAATAAGCTTTTTGGATTATAATATGTTAATGGTATTTATTTATTTATTTATTTATTTATTTATTTATTTATTTATTTATTTATTTATTTATTTATTTATTTATTTATTTATTTTTTATTTTATTTATTTTATTGTATTTATTATTTATTCAGTTCAACAAAATCAGCATATCTTGAATGTCCACAGTGATCTATTATCCCATTAATTTACATTAACTTAGACATGAGCGTTTAAAATCCAACATTCAGTTCTGATTAGCACATGCATAACCCAGCTGCCTCATTTCAAATTTCAGAAATCTGCCAAAATATTGCTATGATCTGGTTATGCTAATCAGATTGCAGAGTACATGACACTTGCATAATCCAAACATGGCCATATTCTTATAAATATCAGAACACTACTATGCATATAAAAGCAGTCACTCACTCATTCCCCCATACGCTCCCTCTCTCTCCTTTCTGAATCACAATACAAACACACACACAAACACGCACACAGAGAAAGCCATAAAACAGAGAAAAAGCTTCCGGCCACAGCAGAGTCCACAGTGTTTTGTGTTTCCCATCGCCTCCATTAGCTGACTCTCACAGGCCTGAACGCAGCCTGCAGTCCTGAAGCAGGCGGATCGAACTGAAAGTATTGCATGTGCAATCACGAAAATGGTTTTATGGCAGGCAGAGAGCGAGAGACAGGCGCAGACTTTCGCATAAGACTCCATCTAGAGAAGTGATGAATTCGCACACATCTAACTGATGATGGTGTGTCACTGCGAGAGTGGGTCACAGGGGATTACGAAGAGACCGGAGACAGGCTGCGAGGGATTGAGAGAGCGACAACTGCATTGTCAAGAAGAGCGAGGTGTCGGTAATCGACAGCACACATCCATACGTCTCTCCAGACGCTTCTTTTTTTTCCGTAAGCTGATGATGGGAAATACAATCTTCACAGAGGAATGCAATCTACTCGACCTCATCTTCTCATACTCATGCACACACATATATATATATACCACACAGGCACATTCCGCACCTTCTCTGTCTATTCATGTGTCCTGTCTGCGGATCATAATGACCTGATCTTCACTGCTTTGATTCAGTGCTGCTTTTCAAATGCACAGGGTCATTTCAGACTGACTTACTGCATAATACGGATGTAACAGCATGAAGTGTTCAAATCATGATTAGTGATCAAATTATCTCAGTTATTAAGATTATTATGGTTTTTACTTTACTCAGAATTTTTTTTTTCATCTGAAACTGAAAAGACAACTATAATAATTTGCAGATTAATGCAATGTTGTGGTAAACAACATAAGGATCTGTGCATTTTGGATTTGTTTACTGATGCTTGTATTACTTCATGTACATTGCTTTGTGAGTGTTGTTATATAGATTTTTTTTTATTATTCAAAATATATCATTTGCTAAACCTGCACCAGAAAAAAACTACTTCACTTGGATCTATGTTTACCTTGTTTTGTTTTTTTTTAACAAAACTACATGACTTTTGTTGTGTGATTTGACACAAATTGAGATTTTTATTTCTCTTACTGATATTATGACTTGATTTTTACATTTTAAATTTGTGAGGATTATTTATATATTTATATTTACACTCACCGGACACTTTATTGGGCTACATTTATAATCAGCCATTCACATGGCAGCAACTCAATGCATTTAGGCATGTAAACATGGTCAAGACGATCTGCTGCAGTCCAAACTGAGCATCAGAATGGGGAAGAAAGACGAATGTGGCGTGATTGTTGGTACTAGATGGGCTGGTCTGAGTATTTCAGAAACTGATGATCCACTATGATTATTACGCACAACCATTTTTAGGGTTTACAGGAAATGGTCTGAAAAAAGAGAAAATATCCAATGAGTGGCAGTTCTGTGGGCAGTTCTGGCCTTTGTTGAGGCCAGAGGTCAGAGGAGAATGGCCAGACTGGCTCCAGCTGACAAAAAGGCAACAGTAACTGAAATAATCACTTGTTACAATCAAGGTATGCAGAAGAGCATTTCATGTCGAACTTTGAGGCAGATGGGCTACAGCAGCAGAAGACCACACCGGGTGCCCCTCCCGTCAGCTAAGAGCAGAAAACTGAGGCTACAATTTGCACAGGCACAGCAAAAGTGGACAATAAAAGATTGGAAAATGTTGCCTGGTCTGATGAGTCTCGATTTCTGCTGGCATCAACATCAGAATTTGGCATTAACAACATGAAAGCATGGGTCCATCTTTGTATTAACGGTTCAGGCTGGTGGTGGTGGTCGTCACAACATCACAGTCTGAGTATTGTTGCTGACCATGTCCATCCTTTTATGACCTCAGTCTATTCATCTTCTCATGACTACTTCCAGCAGGATAACACGCCATATCATAAAGCTCAAATCATCTCAGACTTGTTTCTTGAACATGACAATGAGTTCACTGTACTCAAATGGCCTCCACAGTCACCATCTCTCAATCCAATAGAGCACCTTTGGGATGTGGTGGAACGGGAAATTCGCAACATGGATGAGGAGCCGACAAATCTACAGCAACTGTGTGATGCTATCATGTCAATACGGACCAAAATCTCTGAGGAATATTTCCAGTATTTTGTTAAATCTATGCCACAAAGGATTATGGCAGTTGTGAAGATAAAAGGGGGTCCAATGCTGTACTAGTAAATTTTACCTAATAAAGTGGCCAGTGAGTGTATATACAGTAAATTAAATGCCTCTATAAACATGCTTTTACATAACAGTTAATTGCAACGTTGATTTCACTGTGAGTTTTCAAAATTGCTATAATCAACCATCAGAAAATGTACCATAGTTTACTTTGAAACCGGTAATCGTGACAAGACTATTACATACATTACTTGGTTCACTTGTGCACACACAGAATGTCTTTTCTCATTCTTTAGTAAATCATTTTAATTGTCAAACATGTACTCGCACATTTGTTCCATTTTCATTGGCCACCAAAGCAGATAATCAAGGGTTTGCTGAGACTCACTTGCTGTGCTGGATAATAACTCAGTGTACATGTAGAAAAAAAGGATTTAAGAAATAGTTTTCTTGCTGGATAAAAAATAATAATAATAATAATGCTGGCTTTAGTTACTCATGCTGCGGCGATACTTGGAATAAAAAAAAGAGAGATTTTGAATATTGCTGTGGAAGTTTTCTTGCATGCAATTTCAATGAATGTGAACAATTTTAGCTTGCAAACAAACAATCAAAAAAAAAAAAAAAAGTATAACTATAGAAGACGTTCTGACAGCTCATTACCAGGTTTTTGTTAAAGAATTTGCACAACCAGCCTAGACAATATATAAATTCAAAGAAGTAAAAAGAACATTTTAAATAAAAGTTACTTTGTTAAACTGAACAGTTAGATGGGTAATTCACTCAAAGACAAAAAAAAAAAAAAAAAAAAAACACCCTTTGCTTGTTCTAAACCTGTTTTAGGCTCTTTTTTTCTGTTTAACACAAAATAAGATATTTTAAAGAATGTTTTAAATGTTTTAGGGTGAAGTAACCCTTTAATTTTCCAACATACTTTTATAACAAGCTAGAGTAATTTTTATTTATTACATTAACAAACATTTCTTTTTTTACAGCAAAGTCTTCAAACAATGACATATATTCAGATGAAAAAAAAAGTGCATGCACACAGTATTGGCCAGATTTATTAAACAGAGAAAATTTAGAGAATACTTTAAAATACAGTGTTACTGTGTTTAATGTGTGTGTGATATATTAAAAACACAGGCATAAACTGGATGAAGACATGGTTTTTCAGGGTTTAAAATTAAAAAAATGCTGGGTTCTTGGAGCAAATATTGACAAATCCCCTGAACAAATCCAACGTACAGTATATATATATTTAACCCAGTTATGTTTGTTTATATTTGACCCACCAATGGATTCAAACAATCCAGCATTTTTAAGAATGTAGTGAATCACATTGTTTAAACAATTTGAAGACCAATCCAACAAAGACCAATCTAATGTATTTTCTGAAAGTGAAACTCCTACAAGACAAATACATTAATTATTAAATTAAGTAACAAAAACAACTTTGTTCATGCCAGTAAATGCTAGCACAAGCTGCTTCTAAATGTGGGTTTTCATGTAAATACAATATCAAAACGCAAAAAAAAAAAATAAAAAAAATCCAATTTTAGTTTAAAGCAGTGTGTTTTTTTTAAATGTGTCTGTAAAGAGTTTTATAATATCAAGAAAATGCAGTCACACAGCATCTAATAAATGCCATCTAGATATAACCTGTCTTTATTAGTAGCAAATTTGTGTGAATGTGTAGTATGTTCCCATGTTAATCACACCCTGTATGTAAAAGAAGCTGAAATTGCCACTCTGCACAATAGTTACATTTCCTCATGATAGTGGCTTGGTAAAATAAGTGTTTAGAATAAATGTAAATTGACTCATGAATTTGACAGAGAGACAAGCAATGTTCTCTTTAAAGTAATTTTGATTCACAAACTTTGCAAAGCAATTTCCTCAATATCTTGACACTAGGACTCATCAGACTGTTAAACTGAAACCAACTAATGAAACCCATTCTGAGAAATTGAATATTATATTCAGTTGCTGATTTTATAGACTGCACTGACATAATGGTATAGAAACTATTTTAACTGAGGAAGTACTGTATAAGTAAGTTTGTACTTCAAGGCTGTCAATGTTTGAATCTGACTGGCTGATCAACATTCTAAGGTGTGCAATTATTACAAGGGAAGGTATTTTCAGGTAACTCTTGACCGAATTACAGTTCCGTATCACTATGCCAAACTAATTAAACTGTTCTGCAGGTAGAGTCAAAAAGAGTAAAAGAATTAAAACACTCAAAGACAGTTGTTCATTCATTCATTCATTCCTTCATTCATTCATTCATTCATTCATACATAAATTCACTTTCCTTCCTCTTAGTCTCTATTTCAGAGGTTGCCACAGTGGAATGAACCACCAACTATTGCAGCATATGTAAGCACTTCCAGCCATAAACCAGTATTGAAAAAAGACAGTTACCCAGAAAAAAATTATATATTTAGATAACAGAATAAAAAATAAACATGATTTTTGCAACAAAATCACATTTACTGTATGCATGAAAAAACCCACTCTCCTTCACCCTCTTTCACATTTACAAAAATGTACACAAACGCACTGTGGCATATACAGAAATTTACACACAGAAACACGTCGACATTGGTTTGCCAATTTCATCTTTAAACAAGTTTTGCAACTTAAAAGGTACTTACTGTAGCTGTTGATAGCGATATACTACTGTTAATCTAGTAGATAAGCTGTTGGTGAACGCTGTTTGTCTTGAAAATATTGTTTAATCACATATATTGTATAGCTCCTGTAAATATAAAGGTCCCTTATATTTCACTTTTCATCACTGTTAGCTTTTTGTATTGACTTAATTGTAACCACACACTGTATATTATGTTTTGAATAATATTAATCAAGATCATTCAATTGCTAAATGGTTAGAGTTATATTTAAAGTTACTTATAATTTATTGTTTACTATAGTAACCAGACAGGAACGTCTGTGACAAGAAAAAAAAAACATAATATGTATTATTATATATACACTCACCAGCCACTTTATTAGGTACACCTCATTGACACAAATGTCTAATCAGCCAATCACATGGCAGCAATTCAATGCATTTAGGCATGTAGGCGAGCAGGTGACCAAACTGCAGCAATTGTGTGATGCTATCATGTCATATGGACCAAAATCTCAGAGGAATTTTTTCAGTACCTTGTTAAATCTATGCCACGAAGGATTAAGGCAGTTCAAAAGGCAAAAGGGGGTCCAACCCTGTACTATATATACACAGTACTATACACTACACTGTACTATATATACTATATATATATACTATAAATATACAGCACAATAAACCGCCAACTTATCCAGCACACAGTGAATGCCCTTCCAGCCACTGTGAATCCCATACACACTCATTCGCACACATACATACAACATGGACAATTTGAATTATCCAATTCACCTATGCCGCATGTCTTTGGATTTGTGGGGGAAACCAGAGCACCCGGAGGAAACCTACGCGAACACGGGGAGAACATGCAACCTCCACACAGAAATGCCAACTATATATATAAATATACCACTGATGGGGGGAGGCACGAGTCCACAGCCACCATTTTTCCACCATTCATTCACAATAATTGGTAATTACAAATAAATATTTGATTGATTTATTATATTAATAACATGATGTAAAAAAAAAAGTTCAGTACATTTACAACCTGAAAATTCAACTAGAAAAAATAACAATAATTTATATAGTACCAAAACAGACAAAAGGTTGTGCCTTCTTATTTGAGGAAATCCCTACACACCACAGCTCTGAAAACAGAGAGACAGCTTACTGTATGAAGGAACCAGAAGCAACACCTATTATATTATCCAACAATAAAAACAATCTAATATTTGGGCAAAGAACAACTGGGCCAGTTCAGCTGCCGAGACATCAGGTTACATCTTCTAATCTGTTTTTAGCAGCTCTTGAGAGGCAGAGCGAGAGCTTTGTCAGCGCCATCAAACAGCAAAAACCACCCTGGTGTTTACTATTAATGAAAGCCTGTCTGTCTCTGCTGCGTCTATAGTGTGACTGACCGACTTTGTTTCTCTCAGATCTACAATAGGTACAACATCAGGGTGCCTCCAATCATAACCGGACACTTTTGAGTTCCCATGGCTACCAGAATATTCCATCATCATCAAAGAGCCATCACACACACATCATGAGCGTGTTCTCATTCTCTCAGTCTGGATGTCTGTGTGCGGTCACAGCTTTTTTTTAATTACTAAATCTGTATTTGAAGTAATCCGGATGTTTAATTAGTGATAATTTTGATCTTGGCAGGCGTCCTTTTGAACGTCTGTTAGTACCTGCTAATGAGGGAAAGGTAAAAGAGCAGAGCATGTCTTAGTGCATTTTCTTTTTTCTATACGTAAGAAGATCTGCACTCACACACGAGTACCTACTTGGCTTTGATGTGTACTGTACACAACAATCAAGCCACATCACAGAGAATCAGACAAACCTGAATGAGCACTGGCCACAGAAAATAATCAAGTATTCAGAGTAAATTATAAAAAAGAAAAAGGACTCAATCAAAAGAAAAAAGGAAGTGAATAATACATTTGAAGACTGAGAGGAGTCTAAAAGGTTGGACGAATTCAGAGGTAAAAAGTTGAACAGGTTGAAGATCATCCGCAATCACACAGCAGAAACTTGTATTTAATAAAAGTGGCTGGCAGAAGGATAACTGAGACATTTTGTACTCTCAGGCTTTCAGTTTTATTCAGTGTAAGGGTATAAATTGTTGAAATGATAGTGTTCAGCCTGTTACAAGTCACAAATAACATTGTGTATGCGAAGCTGCCATAAAATAAAAATGCAAGGTTCTTGCAGTTCTGTACAACAAAACCATGACTATATAGTAAACAATGATTCGTTAGGGTTCTCTTGAATCTGTTGTGTTTTGTGCTATTTGAAAGTGTAATGAGAAATTGCAGGTGTTTTCATAATTTGTTTGTGTTGTGAGAAAATACAGCGAATTTGCAGTGTCTGTACGATGAAATGAATGAAGATCTTTTTACAATTTGCTGGCGTTTTTGTAATAAAAAACTCTGAATAAACCATTGTAAAATGTGCCTAGTTGTATTATATGAAAAATACTGCACTTAGATATAATAAAGGTAAAGTATAGGACCTATTATGCATATATACAGGATATAATGCATAGACTGTAAAAGATATGGATGTAGTATCCGTGACATCACCCACAGATTTCTGAAGAACCTACCAGAAGCTACCAGTTGATGTGGCCAACCGTCGCCATTTTGTTCACACGTCATCGCACTGACCGGGGGATACCAAACAAGGGCAAAAAGGCAGAGTTGCTATTATTTTGCTTAGACTGGCTTTCGTATGATAGAAACGCTTAATACTTTTTTACCTGCAAATCGTTTGTGTTCTGACCACATGTCCTTGGTTGTAAACTATATCAATAAAGTGTTTAGACTTTTAAAAACACTGCTGTAATTTATTGAGCCACTAAGCATTGTTCTTATGATGTTTTTCTACAGGAGGAAAACGCAAATTACTTCCAAACACTTAAAATATCGTCTGCTTTAGTAAACTAATTATGGCTAATTATGAAATCCAGGCATAACACTGTATGACAACGCTTCCGATGACTGTACTAGAGCCTACCGCATTATAGGTCTAAAGAAAAATATAAATGATCTTAAATAAAACGAATACATTTATAGAGTTGGTATATAGGTATATAATTTCAGTCACTTGGGAAATGGAGGCCATGTGACTGGTTTGTGAGCACAATTAAGTGCACACAGCATGGCATATCATCTGATAATTGTAAGAAATAATTCCAAAAAGCAATTGACTTTGTACAGTCACATAAAAAAAAACAAAAATATGATTTTTATGCCGAGTTCAGCAGCCGGAATCAGCTGAGGTGACATGACAACAACCAGCGAGACCTAGCTGTCACTCAAGTGGCCACACCCTTAATTATGCAGACTTAATATAACCTTATATAAAGAAAACAGATTAGTTACAGCACTCCCCCCCCCCCCCCCCCCCCACCAATTTCGTTATAAGAATTTAGCTCTATATGGAGCCATGATTAGTGGTATTTCCATGAATTACAGTTTCAGTTACTTCAGTATTAGCGTCAGGAAGGAGAGCGGGAGGTTGCCACTTGACATAATGTGTCCCCATAAGGAGTTTGTAAAGTTTCAGCTCAATACATCTCGCAGATAATTAGTTACTGTACATCATGTAGAAAATGACACTTTCTGCAATATAGAAGAAAAAAAAAAATCACTGTTTTCATATATGTCACTTTTTAAATACAAATAAGTTGCCTCACAGCTAGTTTGAGTCCCGGCTGGTCCAGTTAGCATTTCTGTGTGGAGTTTGTATGGGTTTCCTCCAGGGGCTCCAGTTTACTTCACAGTACAAAGGCCTGCAGTATAGGGCAATTGGGAGAACTAAAATGGCTGTAGGGTATAAGTGTGTGTGTGCGCAAATGTATGGGTGTTTTCCAGTACTAGGTTGTGGCTGGAAGGGCATCCGCTGCGTACAATATATGCCAGAATAGTTGGCGGTTCATTCCACTGTGAAATTCTTTATAGTAGAGACTATAAAGAAAATGAATTATTAAATGAATAAATGAAGTTGCTGTTTCCCATTTGCTTTGGTACCTTTACCGCTCATAGATCAGTTACTCTGGCAAGTCTTGTCAGTTTAAACCCCCAATTTACTGCTTTTAAATCACATACATGAAGTGTGTTTATTCTGACTATCAGAGATTATGTCATATGGACATTACACAAACAATTTTTTCACATAAACTGCGAAATACAATCAAGGTCAAACATATATACACACACACGAGACCACAGATATTTTTCATAATTTAAAAATTAATATTAGGGCCACTTAAGAACTCTTAAAACAGCCTGATTGTTTTGATGAACTGAATAACATCCAAATAAATTTACAAGACTAAATAAAGTATACATGAATATACCAAATTTGAATGTTAGCGTTTCATTCACTATTACTGAAGTGCATTGATGTTAAAGAAGTTAACATGTTAACTGCAGCTTCATCATTACACGTTTAGTTAGAAATTGCATACCAATAAATTACAACCATATGTAAGATATTAGTATTTAAAGAGATAGTTCACTAACAAATAATTTTTTTTTTCTTAAAACCTTTTTTGAAACAATTTGAAACAGATAAAGGGTGCGTAAACAATGACAGATAATATTTTTTTAGTTGAACCATCCCTTTAAGAACTATATAGCTATGTTTTAGTCAGGCATGTCCAAACTTGGTCCTGGAGGGCAGTTGTCCTGCAAAGTTTAGTTCCAACCCCAATCAGACACTTCTGGGCTAGCTAATCAAGCTCTTACTAGGCCTTCTAGAAACATCTTTGTAGGTGTGTTGAAGCAAGTTGGAGCTAAAATCTGCAGAACACCGGCACTCCAGGACCGAGTTTGGACACCCCTGGTTGTAGTAAAATTACAAAATCACTATCAGTAATTTACTTTATTATGTCAGATTTCAATAATAGTTAAATAGAGTTAGAGTTCAACCTAGTAACAATACCTACAAAACATATTTTATGTTGTATACATGTTACGCTTACTTTTACATGTGATGTGAATTACGCCTTCGGTTGTACTAGTGCTACTGAGAGAAAGAAATTAGACTTCACCTTGGATCGAATGACTGGCCGACTATTTGAAATGCAGAATGTAGGTTTTGGGAGCAGTGATGCTCAGCTAATGCACTGAGTTTCAGCAGCAGCAGCCCTGAAACCTTGAACTGGAGGGTTGAACTGCACAGTTCTGAGGACACATTTTGGCTCCATTTAAATGGCAATTTACAGATTCAATATTTGACACATTTCATGCACACTATGATACAGAAACACATTGCCCTGTCAGGTTTTAAGCCCCAGAATGTAAACAAATAGCATTTAAGAGACACGCTGAGAATAGATGATGCTATGATGGGAGTTCCAGCCGAGAAAGAAAATGATCATGTACAGTAATGTTATAATATAAAAAAGTCAAATAAAAAAAAAAATGGAATAAAAACAGAAATATGAAAGCAAATACGAATTAAAAAATGAAATACTTATAAGTAATAAAGACATTTTCACCTCAATTCACCTCAAAACATCTCTTAAAACATTACTAACTTATGTATATATATATATATATATATATATATATATATATATATATATATATATATATATATATATATAAATGTGTGTGTGTGTGTGTGTGTGTGTGTGTGTGTGTGTGTGTGTGTGTGTGTGTGTGTGTGTGTGTGTGTGTGTGTGTGTGTGTATAAGCCATTTATGGTTTTTAAAAGAACCAAAATGTGTTTCTAACATTGAGCAGAAACTTGGATAAACATTAGCATGCTAATACTGATCAGCTCATTGGTGTTTTGTTGTTCACACAATGTCAGATTTGCAGATATCCAAGAATAACCTTTAATCTTTAACCGTAGGGGTTCCGGAGGTACAGTTAGCAGTCTCACCCTATAAACTTTCCTTCAACCTTCTTTCAGTCTAAGAAAGCAAGGCAACCATGTTTGTTTAAAACAACATGGCTGCCATCTGCGCAAAACCAAAAATTGATTATGTGAATGCTGAGTCATTACCAGGAAGCGGTTTATAATTAACTCTCTTTAAAAGAACCAAAATGTTTTTCCAACATTGAGTAGAAGCCTAGATAAGCATTAGCATGCTAATACTGATCAGCTCACTAGTGTTTTGTTGTTGTTTTGCTTCAGCCTCACAAAGCTTACAAGAGATTTCGGTAACGCTTTCTTTTACAACCCGCAAAGTACCGCGTAAGTACAGTGAAATTACAGTGTACTTTTCTGTACGTACTGTGTAAGTATAATGAACGTATGTGTAGGTATGAGGGAACAAACCGTAATGCTTGGGTAAAAAGGGGGTAACAACCAGATGTTCATCACGAAAATTACCGCGTAAGTACAGTGAAATAACGGTGTACTTTTCTGTACCTATAGTGCAAGTATAAATAACGTTTACGTAAGTATAAGGGAACAAACTGTAATGCTCGGGTAATAAGGGGGTAACAACCAGATATTCAGCATGAAAGGTACCGCTTAAGTACAGTGAAATAACGGTGCACTTTTCTTTAAATTGCAAAAGAACAAACCATAATGTTTGCGTAAAAGGGGAGTAACAATAAGATATCCATCACGCAAAGAAGTATATTAAGTTTACGATGTACATTTCTTCAAGTATTGTATACATATAAAGAATTATGCAAGGATGGTGACAACCTATTGCTATCTGCAAATGTACTGTATATGCACCTGCGTGAGTACATTAGTACTCTTATTCAGTGCTTGGGTTTTATAAGGGGTGTTTAATGAATAAAAGGTTTACAACCTGTGAAATTATGAACCCTTATTGTATACTGTATGTATTTTAAATCTGCAATTCAATATAAAATATATTTCCATACACTACTTACCTTATGTTTACTCGTCGATCTCACCAAAGCCATCAATGTCTCCATAACTCACTATCAACAAATAACTTTGCATGACATAGGCCTACCGTCAGGGTTCAATGCAGATTAAAACAGGCTCGCATCTTTACTGCTGTTGCACAGGGGGGCTAACTGTTGCATTTCAGTAAATGTATAGCTGATGCTTTATAGAAAAATCTAGTAATTTGGTCTTCAATCAATAAAAACTGCTGCTGTAGTTTACTCTGTTCTTAGTGTTCAAGTATACACTAGTATGTTAAAGTTCAGCTTCTTCCCTCTTTGTTCCCTGTAGTTAAAGGGTAAATACAGTATTTGTTCCCTCCTTGTTCCCTGTACTTACAGGGTAAATACCACATTTGAGGGTTGTAAATTAAAGTGAAGCTTTGTTCCTCCCTTGTTACCTGTACTTACAGGGTAAATACCACATTTGAGGGTTGTAAATTAAAGTGAAGCTTTGTTCCTCTCTTGTTACCTCCTTGTTACCTGTACTTACAGGGTAAATACCACATTTGAGGGTTGTAAATTAAAGTGAAGCTTTGTTCCTCTCTTGTTACCTCCTTGTTACCTGTACTTACAGGGTAAATACCACATTTGAGGGTTGTAAATTAAAGTGAAGCTTTGTTCCTCTCTTGTTACCTCCTTGTTACCTGTACTTACAGGGTAAATACCACATTTGAGGGTTGTAAATTAAAGTGAAGCTTTGTTCCTCTCTTGTTACCTCCTTGTTACCTGTACTTACAGGGTAAATACCACATTTGAGGGTTGTAAATTAAAGTGAAGCTTTGTTCCTCTCTTGTTACCTCCTTGTTACCTGTACTTGCAGTGTAAATACCACATTTGAGGGTTGTAAATTAAAGTGAAGCTTTGTTCCTCTCTTGTTACCTGTAGTTAAAGGGTAAATACAACATTTGTTCCCCCCTTGTTCCCTTTAGTTTACAATGTAAAATCTTGAAGGCAGTGAAATAAATATACAAACACACAATATATTTCTTCTTTACTTTGTAACCTTTATTTTAATAAATAAGCATTTTAAAAGACTTCATATTAATCAAACATTGTCTTGTCTATCATTGCCTATACTCATTCATTTTCTCTTCGGCTTTGTCCTTTTGTTAATCTGGGGTCGCCACAGTGGAATAAACCACCATCTTATCCAGCATATGTTTTACGCAGTGGATGCCCTTCCAGCTGCAACCCATCTCTGGGAAACATCCATACACACCCACTCACACACATTCACTACGGACAATTTAGCCTACCCAATTCACCTGTACCGCATGTCTTTGGACTGTGAGGGAAACCGGAGCACCCGGAGGAAACCCACGCGAACGCAGGGAGAACTCCATGCAGAAACCTTCTTGATGTGAGGAAACAGCACTACCTACTGTGCCACCGTGTTGCCACCCAGCTGCAACCCATCACTGGGAAACATCCATACACACTCATTCACACACATACACTACGGACAATTTTACCTTACCCAATGTCACCACATATTTTTGGACTTGTGGGAGCACCCGGAGGAAACCCACGCTAACATGGGGAGAACATGCAAACTCCACACAGAAATGCCAACTGACCCAGCCGAGGCTCGAACCAGCAACCTTCTTGCTGTGAGGCGATTGTGCTACCCACTGCGCCTGCCTATACTCAAACAGCAAAATAACACATTATTTCCTTCCCCCTTTTTTTCTGGCATCTCTTGCTTGGCTTCCTCTTCTGCTCTTCTCAGCTTCCACTGAGGACTCTGATGGTGAGTGGCTGATGAAATCCCATGGGTCTTGCTGCTCTGCATTTATATAAAATATATGAACAGACAGAAAGGCTTTTAGTAAGCTATAGACATGTTTATTTTCCTGTTTAATGTGTGTGTAGTGGTTGTCCAACAATTTCACACACTAAATATTTACAGATACCATATAGAAACTATACATTACTATCAAACAAAAGTACTATCATCAGATCATATGGGAGATTGTGATCATTTATAGTGATAATAATTAAAGCGCAGAGGGGAAAAGGCTTAAATATATGTGCAGGCAGTATAGACTTTGAAGTAAAGATTATTTGCAGTTCAGTGTACATATTTAAATTCTGTGTCACTCATTAAATGGTAAGTAAATGTAACGTTTGGGTTAACTACCCCTAAGGTTAGTTTTTGATTAAAGTACATGTCTTAACCCATCATTAGTCCTAAATAAAGTGAAAGATAACATAATATGGTTGATGTACTGTTATGGACCCTTTTTACATTTCAGCACAGTGAATGGGAAAGTACAACACATTTTTTTACAATCTTCTTTGCTCAAATAAAATGAAAACTTTACGATGGTGTTGTCTCGACAATTAGAAAAATAAAAAAAAATAGTGTGAAACTGATAACGCCAGCAAGAAGAGAGAATAACTTCTAATTTACTCATGACCATAGACACTGTTTGAAACACCTCGCACATATAATAATATTATATAATGCATACGTAAATACAAATAAATGTTATTTTATAAAAAAAAAAAATCATATAAAAAACTCAAGGATTTTAGATTCTGATGATCGTTAAACGCGTCATAACAGTGTTGTGAAAAGGGTGTAATTGTTAAAAATAGGTACAAACATCAGATATAAACAAAAACCTAAACAAACACTTCTATGTGCATAACGTCATAAAAATACTTGTTTTATTTACCTCGCGCTGCCGTCCTTGTACTGCCGTGAACAGGAAATTCTGGGAATGGAGGACGGAGAGTTGAGTCGATTCGTCTTCAACAAACCGATCAGTGTGACATCAAAACATCGCGAGAACAACAGACAGCTCCGTGTGCATTTGAATCCATCTCGCGATATTGTATCCCTTCAGGTACGCGCCTACTGATTCGTTGATTCAAACGAGTTGTGAATCAAGAAGCCTCTAAAGATCCGAATCAAACTGCAGCAGCACGCCACGAGGTTTTGCTCAGACTTTTGGGACGTTTGGAATTGCTCCGTCTTGTCACCATGTAACACATGTGAGTAAATCGTTGTCAGTAAATAAGGCTATTGTTACGATTAGAAATTGTGCATTAAGCAGATTATATTTATTTTGTTTCATTTGTTTTTAGCGTAACATTAACGTTAGTTCATGGCCGAATCTAAACGGCCAGCAGCGAATATTTACCAATGTTTACTGTCGTTTACTTTGCACATCTTAGAAATGTTGCCAAAGTTCCTATGGATTTAGTTTCTTCATGTCATTCCAGAAAGACTGGATGATGAGCAGGTCAGATCTCTGTGGCTGTTGTCATACTGACTGTGCAGACGATTTTCTCCCTTTATACGTTAATTACAGCAAAGTTTATGACAAAATTAATGTTTGGAAATGTAAATTGATATTTTCTGTAGCATGCCAGTTTGATATATCAATACCCCCCCCACCCAATTACTAGTAACGTTTGCCTAGGACTTTAGCACAGTAGCCTACTATTTAAGCCTTTTCCCCTCTGCGCTTTAATTATTATCACTATAAATGATCACAATCTCCCATATGATCTGATGATAGTACCTTTGTTTGATAGTAATGTATAGTGTGTGTATGGTATCTGTAAATGTTTAGTGTGTGAAATTGTTGGACAACCACTACACACACATTAAACAGGAAAATAAACATGTCTATAGCTTACTAAAAGCCTTTCTGTCTGTTCATATATTTTATATAAATGCAGAGCAGCAAGACCCATGGGATTTCATCAGCCACTCACCATCAGAGTCCTCAGTGGAAGCTGAGAAGAGCAGAAGAGGAAGCCAAGCAAGAGATGCCAGAAAAAAAGGGGGAAGGAAATAATGTGTTATTTTGCTGTTTGAGTATAGGCAGGCGCAGTGGGTAGCACAATCGCCTCACAGCAAGAAGGTTGCTGGTTCGAGCCTCGGCTGGGTCAGTTGGCATTTCTGTGTGGAGTTTGCATGTTCTCCCCATGTTAGCGTGGGTTTCCTCCGGGTGCTCCCACAAGTCCAAAAATATGTGGTGACATTGGGTAAGGTAAAATTGTCCGTAGTGTATGTGTGTGAATGAGTGTGTATGGATGTTTCCCAGTGATGGGTTGCAGCTGGGTGGCAACACGGTGGCACAGTAGGTAGTGCTGTTTCCTCACATCAAGAAGGTTTCTGCATGGAGTTCTCCCTGCGTTCGCGTGGGTTTCCTCTGGGTGCTCCGGTTTCCCTCACAGTCCAAAGACATGCGGTACAGGTGAATTGGGTAGGCTAAATTGTCCGTAGTGAATGTGTGTGAGTGGGTGTGTATGGATGTTTCCCAGAGATGGGTTGCAGCTGGAAGGGCATCCACTGCGTAAAACATATGCTGGATAAGATGGTGGTTTATTCCACTGTGGCGACCCCAGATTAACAAAAGGACAAAGCCGAAGAGAAAATGAATGAGTATAGGCAATGATAGACAAGACAATGTTTGATTAATATGAAGTCTTTTAAAATGCTTATTTATTAAAATAAAGGTTACAAAGTAAAGAAGAAATATATTGTGTGTTTGTATATTTATTTCACTGCCTTCAAGATTTTACATTGTAAACTAAAGGGAACAAGGGGGGAACAAATGTTGTATTTACCCTTTAACTACAGGTAACAAGAGAGGAACAAAGCTTCACTTTAATTTACAACCCTCAAATGTGGTATTTACACTGTAAGTACAGGTAACAAGGAGGTAACAAGAGAGGAACAAAGCTTCACTTTAATTTACAACCCTCAAATGTGGTATTTACCCTGTAAGTACAGGTAACAAGGAGGTAACAAGAGAGGAACAAAGCTTCACTTTAATTTACAACCCTCAAATGTGGTATTTACCCTGCAAGTACAGGTAACAAGGAGGTAACAAGAGAGGAGCAAAGCTTCACTTTAATTTACAACCCTCAAATGTGGTATTTACACTGTAAGTACAGGTAACAAGGAGGTAACAAGAGAGGAACAAAGCTTCACTTTAATTTACAACCCTCAAATGTGGTATTTACCCTGTAAGTACAGGGAACAAGGAGGTAACAAGAGAGGAACAAAGCTTCACTTTAATTTACAACCCTCAAATGTGGTATTTACCCTGTAAGTACAGGTAACAAGGGAGGAACAAAGCTTCACTTTAATTTACAACCCTCAAATGTGATATTTACCCTGTAAGTACAGGGAACAAGGAGGTAACAAGAGAGGAACAAAGCTTCACTTTAATTTACAACCCTCAAATGTGGTATTTACCCTGTAAGTACAGGTAACAAGGGAGGAACAAAGCTTCACTTTAATTTACAACCCTCAAATGTGGTATTTACCCTGTAAGTACAGGGAACAAGGAGGGAACAAATACTGTATTTACCCTTTAACTACAGGGAACAAAGAGGGAAGAAGCTGAACTTTAACATACTAGTGTATACTTGAACACTAAGAACAGAGTAAACTACAGCAGCAGTTTTTATTGATTGAAGACCAAATTACTAGATTTTTCTATAAAGCATCAGCTATACATTTACTGAAATGCAACAGTTAGCCCCCCTGTGCAACAGCAGTAAAGATGCGAGCCTGTTTTAATCTGCATTGAACCCTGACGGTAGGCCTATGTCATGCAAAGTTATTTGTTGATAGTGAGTTATGGAGACATTGATGGCTTTGGTGAGATCGACGAGTAAACATAAGGTAAGTAGTGTATGGAAATATATTTTATATTGAATTGCAGATTTAAAATACATACAGTATACAATAAGGGTTCATAATTTCACAGGTTGTAAACCTTTTATTCATTAAACACCCCTTATAAAACCCAAGCACTGAATAAGAGTACTAATGTACTCACGCAGGTGCATATACAGTACATTTGCAGATAGCAATAGGTTGTCACCATCCTTGCATAATTCTTTATATGTATACAATACTTGAAGAAATGTACATCGTAAACTTAATATACTTCTTTGCGTGATGGATATCTTATTGTTACTCCCCTTTTACGCAAACATTATGGTTTGTTCTTTTGCAATTTAAAGAAAAGTGCACCGTTATTTCACTGTACTTAAGCGGTACCTTTCATGCTGAATATCTGGTTGTTACCCCCTTATTACCCGAGCATTACAGTTTGTTCCCTTATACTTACGTAAACGTTATTTATACTTGCACTATAGGTACAGAAAAGTACACCGTTATTTCACTGTACTTACGCGGTAATTTTCGTGATGAACATCTGGTTGTTACCCCCTTTTTACCCAAGCATTACGGTTTGTTCCCTCATACCTACACATACGTTCATTATACTTACACAGTACGTACAGAAAAGTACACTGTAATTTCACTGTACTTACGCGGTACTTTGCGGGTTGTAAAAGAAAGCGTTACCGAGATTTCCTCACACAATGTCACATTTGCAGCTATCCAAGAATATCCTTCCATCTTTAATCATAGGGGTTCCAGAGGTTACAGTCTAACCTTATAAACCTTCATTCAACCTTGCTTCAGTCTAAGAAAGCTAGGAAACCATGCTTGTTTAAAACAACATGGCTGCCATCTGCACAAAACCAAATGTTAATGAATATGCAAATGCTGAGTCACAAGGAAGTGGTTTATAATTAACTGTCTTTAAAAGAACCAAAATGTGTTTGCAAAAGTGAGTGGAAACCTAGATAAACATTAGCATGCTAATTCTGATCAGCTCACTGGTGTTTTGTTGTTGTTTTGATTTAGCAACACAGAGCTTACAAGAGATTTCCTTGCACGATGTCAGATATACAGTTGCTATCCACGAATATCCTTCCATCTTTAACCATAGGGGTTCCAGAGGTTAGCAGTCTCACCTTCTAAACCTTCGTTCATTCTTTTCTCTGCTAAAAAAAAGCAAGAAAACCATGCTTGTTTATAACAACATGGCTGCCATCTGCACAAAACCAAATGTTAAAGAATATGCGAATGCTGAGTCATAACCAGGAAGCGGTTTATAATTAACTGTCACACAGCTCCAAGGGAGAGAGATTCCCTCGCAGGGAGCCTCTGGAGCCGCGGTGCGATCACGCAGTGTATTGTCTGCGTAATGAGGCCGCGTGCCGTAAACAATCCCGGGTTAGCTGAAGGTTTTGTTCAGGTATCCGCAATGTGTGTTTATGTGTGTAGAAGAGTGTAAACAGTGCTGTTTGGCTCTTGTCATTTTATGGTCACTTTCCCATGAGCACACAGTGTGAATACAAACTAAACACAGATCCCGTCCTGTCCCTGCAGATCACACGCACATACTCAAACACAGTCCAAATATAAATCCTCGCACATAGACTGCCCTTCACAAACTTTTTCTTTTTTTTTCATAACGCACACACAAGCAAAGATAGCCTTGGTCACACAGCCCTTGCGATGCTGGCTGGTTTCTGGGGATTTTGCAAGGATTATAGCAGAACGTACACAGCTGATAATAACACACACATACACTCACACACACACACATACACATAAATAGAAAGCGCTTAGCTGATAACAGACCCCCCACCCCAGTTGTTTATGCCACAGGCTGTGCATTGCTCTGTATTTTTTCCTTGGCTTCTTTTAGTAGCTATAGTAAAGAACGTTTAACTTTCCTTTTCATGGACTCTACCGGTTGGGTCACATAAAACAGGGCCTGGTTCGGGAAGTCACAAGATCAGGGGTGTCCAGTCCCGTTCCCGGAGGGCCAATGTCCTGAGTTTAGCTTCATCCAGCTCTTGTACATCTGCCAGTTTCTAAAGGACCCTGGTTGTTTCTCAACACCAACAATGCAGAGAATGGACTCACATTCTTGTCAAGACAGATCTTCCCATATTACCTTAAAAGAACAAACTGACATTTAAATCCTGCACCTGGAGGGTCAATGTACAGAGTTTTGCTCCATCAATGAACTTGCCAGTTTATAAAAGGACTCTGGCCCTTGCCCAAATCATACCCTAAACCAGGGGTCACAAACCCTGTTCCTGCAGAGCTACCTTCCTGCACATTTCAGTTGCAACCCTGACCAAACACACCTGTTTGTGATTATCAAGTGCTGCTTTAGGTACTATAAATTGGTTCAGGTGTGTTTGATCAGGGTTGGGACTGAATTTTGCTGGAAAGTAGCTCTCCAGGAACAGGGTTGGTGACCCCTGCCCTAAACCCTCACAGTCTTCTAAGTCAACACTTTTTTGTGACATAATAGCATTTTGAGGGTTGTGTTGAAGTCTGTTGTGTAGCTCAATGGAAGTGTACATCAAATGTGCATAACTCATTTATAAAAAGTTGTGGATTTAACTTGTTTAGGTGAAGAAAACTAGAGCGGCATGGTGACGCAGTGGGTAGCTTTGTCACTTCACAGCAAGAAGGTTGCAGATTCTAGCCCCGGCTGGGTTGGTTGGCATTTCTGTGTGGAGTTTCCCGTGTTTGTGAGTACTTCCTCTGGGTGCTCTGATTTCCCCCACAGTCCGAAGACAGCACTAGGTGAATGGGGTCCATAGTATATGCGTGTATGTCCTGGTTCTCCAGGTTGGAGGTTGAGCATTGAGTTAACGACCCACATCCTAAAAATGAGATTTAACAAAACACAAACTTGGTGCGGCTAAATATCAACTCCGATATAAACGACCCTGAGAGTGAGCAAGTAAGTAAGTGAACAAGACTGCAAGTGTACAAGTGTGCCATTTGGGTCGTGAAATCTGATTAATTTGTTCAGACAGAAATTGTCGGTTTAATAGTCGATACAACACTGTAAAAAGTGATTAGTTGACTTTAGCGTAAAATAATAAATAAATAAATAAATAAATAAATAAAAGGTAAGAAGCTTGCTTTTGTTTTTTAAGTAAGGTCAACTTTTCACTTTTTAGAAAATGGTTATGGGCTTAACAGTGGCACAGTGGTTAGCACGATCACCTTCAAGCCCTGGCTGGGTTAGTTGGCATTTCTGTGTGGAGTTTGCATGTACTTCCTGTGTTCGAGTGGATTTTCTCCGGGTGCTGTGGTTTCCCCCACAGTCCAAAGACACACACTATATTTAAATTGGGTTTATAGTGTATGTGTATTCCTGGTTCGCCAGGTGGGGGAAGTGCGTTGGGTTAACAACCCACCTTGTAAAAACGAGATGTTACAAAACACCAACGTGGTGTGGCTAAATATCAACTTCGATATAAACTGCCCTGGGAGTAAGCAAGTAAGTAAGTGTGCCATTTGAGATGTGAAATCGAATTAATTTGTTCACACAGAAATGGTGTGTTTGAAAGTAGATACAACACTGCAAAAAGTGATGTTGACTTTAGCGTTAAAAAATATATATATTTTACATATATATATAAAGTGATTAAAACTGCCTTAAAACTATTACATACAATTTATGCATAATTACAGCAGAAACAATACTGTAGCAAAAATGTTCTGTCCCAGATCTGGTTCACACAATCAGCCTTTGCTTGGCCCACATGCCGCAATGAATTACGGTACATGATTGGACCAAGTCTGGCTATCACACAAGAGCCAATCAAGTACCATATCTAATAGTATCTGGATGCAGCCTTTATGATGCAAGCTGAGATTGCATCACTCAGCGGTGCAATGTCAGACTCAATGCATTCAATGGAGTGAGTGACATCTCTGTGATGGGTAGGGTTAGGGGTGGGGTAAGGTGAGTGCATTAAAAAGCATTGGATGCAGCTCAGATTGCACTGCACCGAGTCTGCAGCCAGACCACTCTCACCATATCTGGGCCAAGTCTCAGCCAAATTAATTACCCAAAATGGGTCTGAACTGGGCCAGATAGGTTGATGTGTCACGACTGCAATAAAATGATAAACCCATGAAGAATTTGACTTCAGGCACGTTATGAGTGTGCTTTATCTTAAAGTGACCTGATTTGTAGAAATTTTTCATTACTCTAAAAGTATTTAAATGCATTTTAAAAAGTGGGTCAAGATACGCCAAGCTAACATGGCCCAAATACATTTTTAGCATTTGGTCCAAATACTACATTTAATAACTGACCCAAGTCTTGTGTGCCGCCTTAAAGATGGTGACACTTTTACCAAACCCGGGATATGTTTGGCCCACACAGACAACACCTGCTGTGCCAGCTTTATGTCGAATCAGGGCCAGAATTTTTGCTACCTGGGGATTTAAGTCAACTTAACAGTTTTAAGTTACAACAGGTTTACTCGGTTCTGTTTTTTGAGTAAAGTCAACTTTTCACATTTGAGATAATGGTTATTTACTTTTAAAGGAATAGTTCAGGCAAAAATGAAAATTACCTTATTATTTGTTCTCACTCAGGTGGATTTAAACATTTATGAGTTTCTTTCTTCTGCACCAGCATTTTTCAAAATACCTTCTTGTGTGCTCCAAAAAAAAAAAAAAAAAAAAAAAGAAACTCAAATAGGTCTTGAACAAGTGCTATAGTAAATGATGGTAAAAGATAGTGAACTATTCCATAAAGTAACTAATCGATTTTTCTTTTTTTTTTTCTATGTCTATGGTTCTGCCACAAGGAAAAATGTAATGCCAATACCTGTTCACTATCCAGCCTTGAAGTCATGGAATTTATTGACGTGTACACTGCAAAAAATGCTTTTCTTACTTGGAGTTTTTGTCTTGATTCTAGTCCAAATATCTAAAAATTCTTAAATTAAGAAGCATTTTCTAGACAATTAAAAAACATTGTCTTGTTTTAATACTAATATATCAATATATCATTGTTTAGGACTAATATATCAAAATTAACTGAGTTTTTTCCTTAAAAAAAACACAATAATCTGCCAGGGGGTGAGCAAAATAGTTTTATTTTTCTTTTTGGAAAAATATTACTTTGCTTACCCCGTTGGCAGATTATTTAGCTTGTTTTAAGGTTAAACTTGCTTCATTTTGGCATGTTATTTCTCAAAACAAGACTATATGTTTTGCTTGTCTAGAAAATGCTTCTTGATTTAACGATTTTAGACATTTAAAATAGAAAAAGGAAAACAAATCTAAGAAACCTTTTTTTTTTCAGTGTTACAATTGGCAAAAGACAATCACTGTTTGCAAATAATGTATAAACAAAACAAACAAAAAAAACTAAGTCAGCCATATTTTGTCTGTCCCAAAAAAAACAATCCTTTAATTACTGAGGTCAGCATAAAACAGATGATTCCAAAACTAATCTGTAATGGCAAACATGCTGAATATAAGCGAAAAGGCTGTTGAGTCATAAAATGATAAGCTGTCTTCCAATAAAAGCAGTTTATTCTGTGTAGTGAAGCTTTTCCCCCGACTGACATCTATTCAAAAAATGGCCTCTGGTCTCCATCCCTGTGGAACGCACCATTACGCTTTGTTTTGCTAACCTTGCAGGCTTGCCTTCAGTTGGCTTTGTTTCCAGCGAGTCTAAAGACCTTGATTAGCTGATTCAGGTGTGTTTAATTAGGTATGGAGCTAAATTCGGCAGGTCAGTGGCCCTCCAGGACCAAGTTTGGACACCCTTGCACTAGATCATTTTTACTGATGCATTAAAATAAAGCAGTATCACTGTCTGGTGGCAGACATTAAAATAAGTTTTCCTTGTAATACTTGAGGAAAATCATGACACATGAGTTTGCTATAAGTTGTTTTCTATCAGGCTGGAATCTTGAAAGAAATGTTTTTGAATCTTATATGTCGAATGGGTTTGAAAAATGGTCACAATCAGACAGTTCAGCTCCCTCTCTTGCTGCCACTCATGCTAGAATGAAAATAAATATGGTCACCACACTGAAGGATTGTTCCAAGCTAATGTGCGCAAAATTGACCACTCCAAAGGGCCCTTCAGAATGAAGGATTTCAAAAAAGGTTCAACTGATGGATTCCTTTTTTTTTTTTTTTGCTCCAGTGATTGTTTACAGATTGCCTTGTAATTGTTTTCATGGGACTGCAAAGTAAGCTTTAGTGGGTCTATATATATATATATATATATATATATATATATATATATATATATATATATATATATATATATATATATATATATATATATATATATATATGTATATGTAAATGAAACATTTTCAATATTTTATGATTTTTGTGTTTTTTTTTTTTTTGCTTTTAAAATTGCATAATGGGACTTTAATATTGATGTAGAAAACCTAAAAATAGTGACGTTTATTGACATTTTATTTACAATTTTAATTGTTTAGTGATATTATTCTCTGTGTTTATGTTTTAATAATATACTGTACAAAAGCCTGGCGTATATATTTATTTATGTTACTTAGTTAAACATCAAAAGTCAACAGAGCAGAGACCAAGGTCCCATACAGTGTTGGGAAAAGTTACTTTTGAAAGTAGTGCATTTCAATATTGAGTTACTCCCCCCAAAAATGTAACTAATTGCATTACTGTTACTTTTTTTATGGAAAATAATGTGTTATATTTCTTTTGAGTTATTACTTGGCTGAGGTTTGATCTCTTTTAGAACTTGCAGGTGTTCCTTTTTTATAGAGAAGCTCTGCACTTAACGACCACCTATAAAACTTCCGCCTTTATTTTCCTTTAAAGAAATGTAGGATTAAATTATATTTTGAGAACTTTCTAAGCCCAGAGGTATACACGTTGTACTGTATACAGATTAATGAAAGCATGTAAAGTAATATGTTTGCTACTTTTGAATGTTTTGTGTTATTAGTTCGGTAAATAAATGTCCATTGTGATAAAGATTGCAATAAAGCCTAAGAGCACTAATATGAAATAATGTATATTAGGGCAAAACAGGCCTTAATAAATGTGTAAATCATTTCCTAAAAGAGAAAAAAAAAATCTTACTTTATTACAATATGTAGTCGCGTCTACAGTAGACAGTGGCTGCATCTCTGCAACAATAAAAGCAAATACCATATATATATATATATATATATATATATATATATATATATATATATATATATATATATATATTTTTTTTTTTTTATTGTTATGCCTGCATGGAGAACATGAACAAATGTCAAAATTGTGTTGTGCTTTGCATTCATTTTCTTTCTTTTTTTTTTTTTTTTTTGATGTCATGTTTCTTTCAGTGATGTCGTGTTTCTTTCAGTGATGTCGTGTTTCTTGAGTTTTACTTACACATAATCTACACTTAATGACAGTACACTTCTTTTCTTCGATGAGATTAAAATAACATGAATCTATTCCAAAAATGTAAGTCTCTGGCCTGCCTTTAGTCTTGTATTTGAGTTGTTGTAAAATGGTTTTAAGCCAATTAAACAAGGTGAAAAGTAACTAGCGTTAAATTTTTTAAATAATAGTTCAGATAATAATACTTATTTTTAAAATTGATTCGTAACTTTACTCGTTACTTTGAAAAAATAATAATAAGATAATCATATTTTTTTATTCTTTTTTTTTTTTCAAGATCTCACTTTATAGCAGGAGTGTCCAAATTCTTTCCAGGAGGTCTGATGTCCTGTTGAGTTTAGCTCCAACTTGCTTCAACACACCTGCCAAGAAGTTTCTAGAATATCTAGTAAGCTTGACTAGCTGGTTCAAATGTGTTAAATTAGGGTTGGAGCTAAACACTTAGGGTCACCGGCTCTAGAGGGTGAACAATTTGAATAAATCAAGACAGGGCATGGCAACTCCTATAGGACCACTGTCCTTTATCTTCTTTTTTTAATTTAAAAAAAAAATTACTTATTATGCTGAAGACATTTTTTTTTTTTTTTTTTTTTCAGATGTATTTGCTTTTGGGTGAAGCTGAAGTGTACAGGGCAGTTGAATTGCCCATCCATATTTATAGCAGAGAACTTAGTAATACAGCAGAGAACTTAGTAGAGAACTCAGTAATACAGTAGGAACATTTAGAGAACATAAAACAAAACAAAAAACAAAACAATCACTGGATGAAAAAGATATTTAGTACAGTCCATTGTAGGAAACAAAACTTGTCTAGTCATCTATTGTTTCACAAATGAAGCAGCTGTTTGTTGTGTTCAGTAACTCAGAACTGCAAGCAAATACTATTTATATCCATATACAAACATTCACAAAAAAATCAACTGTATTAAAACATCGAGAGACTGTTTGGATAGGGGCCTTGTGCTGCCCAGAGTACTAGATATGCTAGAAATGAAATGGCTCAATCTTATGCAAATAATACTGTAAAGGGGGCGGTTTATAGTTCTACACATACAAGGGTTCTTCAGTATGAGGGTTTCCTGAACTTTGAGAAAGTTTTGTGGATTTCATTTTTATTCTCCTGAAACTCTCCCACCGCCTGCCCCATTCCGAAACATAATGAGCAACCTCACCTTGCTGTCTACCATCATCCCAAGTATGCAAACTGAAATGAAACCTCATAAGTGACTGATTTGGAACACTCTACATATGCCGCAACTGCGTTCGCCACAAAAATAGCACTTCTTGATGAAGTGTTGAGCAGTTGAATTGATTGCAGTTTTAGATATACCTTTATATAGACCATATTCAAGCCACAAAAAAACATGACAAACCAGGATAAAAATGCCTATACATAATCTTTTAACCCAGTGTGAAATACATTAAATTAAATTAAATTAAATTAAATTAAATTAAATTAAATTAAATTAAATTAAATTAAATTAAATTAAATTAAATTAAATTAAATTAAAATTAAATTAAATTAAACTAAATTAAAATAAATTAAATTTCATTTCATTTTTTACTAATACGTTGTGTTGTTGTTGTTTTTTTTTATAAATAATAAAAAATAATAAAAAAACATTGATTCATTCAATGTGGACAATGTAACAGCAAAAAATAACACAAATAAAAAAATACACATATATGTAAGTTTATAAGTATAAAAGAGAATTACTATATACATCAGAAAAAGGATATAAATAAAGATTTTCCATAATAAAATAAACCTAAAAGAGTCAAAATAATTAAGTTGCAATACCCAAAAAACAATGACTCACGGCCCGCATTATTTTTGTAGGTGGTTATAAACATACAGTACAAATTTTGCACGTAATGGCTCACACTATATAAACACAAGCATATTGACCACACAAAAAGTACAACAGTCTAACTACCATATGTTTTTGTTAAAGTCATTTATTCATGTTTAATTTTATATTAAACTCACCTTAAGAGACTAGTAGGCACAATATTTACAGCACAATTCTTTTCTTGGTTTAATTTTGGAGAGCGCCACTCTGAGACCATCCTCCATGTTCGGTCATGGCCTATATTTATTTTTAATGTATGTGAGTGCTGCACAGGTATCAACAAGTTTAGGCTGGAACAGAATCTGCTGCAACTGATGCTATTGCTGTGTTGTTAATCTAACACAAACACTAGTGATGTCCCGTTCAGGTTTCTTCGCCCTTAAGTCTGAGTGCAAATCATTTGATTTCGAATATTTACTGATACCGAAACACAATCCAATACTTCAGTAATAAAAAAAAAAAATTAAGAAGAGTGAAATTCTTCACTTTTGGATTTTAGTGCAGCAGTGAATCTAATATAAAAACAAATAGCACCTCAACTTAAAATACCCAGCAGGCAATCCTAGGTTTACATATCTCACAGTTTGCTACGGCAATGTTGTCGTCATCAACTTTATAATACCTCCACACCGCAGACATACTCACGCTTTCTGCTTCAAGCTGCTTCCGTGTTCTACTTTGCCAGCTTTTAAGCAATAGCGTCTCTGCAACAAAGTGATGTCATGACAAACACGTTGCTGTTTCTGTGTGAAGTCAAAAAAGAGATCTAACTCTGTGCCAACGCAAAACAATAGATGTGTATATATACATCCCAGGGGTTGTAATTCCCCCCAAAAATAATAAAAAAAAGGAAGGCTGATGGCTTTTTATTTGCATGTTGTATTTAATGTAACCAATTTTATCTTCTGTAGGTTATGAATAAAATATGGTAATTTTAAGAGTTAATTAAAAGCTATTAGATTTTTGTAAATCACCAAACAACCCCCGTCCTGTGACCCCACTGTCTTAAATGACATCTTAATAGTTTCTCCAACTTAGGTCACTTAGGTCAAGTTTTAATAACATTCTGGTCTCAATGAAGAATGATTTTTCTCTGAGTTTTAAGGCAATGGATCTCTCCAATCGAACAATATCTATAAATAAAATAGGATGGCCACTGCTGTATTGACAGGGAGGGAACCAAGTTAGGGCAGAACCAATAATCGATTGCATTTGCAGCTGTTAATTGTGAGAAAAGGTTTGATTTTAGGTTATTCTTCTAAAATCCTGACAAACAATTGCAGAAAACAATCTGTTTAAATTTTCAAAGAAATGATGATGTTCCATAGCACATCTTGTCCACCATACAGCCCACTTTTAAATAGTCTCTAGGTAGACAACCAACTGGGTTTCCCTCACAGACTCAAATCTGACCTCTATATCAGTGTAAATGTTGACTGGCAGCAAAATAACAACATGTGACATCCTGCAAGAGACAGTTCATTACCTACTATATTCAATCATCGAAGAACCACATGTATAATCACAATAAATCAAGTTTTTCCTTGAATGGGTTAGCCATGTGAGGTGGCCAGGCTGGAATTGGAAGATAACAGGACGGACACTGCTGAGGGTATGTATTCAGTGCACGCCGCGCTGCCAGAACAGAACTGAACTTCAGCTTCACACTCTCAGAATGAGGATACTGTGTGTGCAGAAATGTGCATAGAATGAGCCATTGTATGTGGTGCGAGATGTGTGTGAGTAGGTGTTGAGGTTCAGCGAGAGGAAATAAGAGGTGAGGAAAACACCTTAACATACTGACAAGACGAAATGTCTGGCTAGGCCTGCTCTCAGTGTATGTGCACGAGAGATTGTGAGGTAAATGCATAAACAATGGCACTACTTTTGTCTGCTATATTTTTAGGACAGTGTTTTATGCATTATTCGACAACAAAACCCACATAACCAGGCACTAATATATAAGAGTGTTTTGTTTTGCTTTTGTGTTTGTTTTGTTTTCTTGTTTTCTTTTGTTTAGGTTTAGCTAATACAGCATGACATAAACTATCATAAAAAGCCAGGTAAGATCAAAATGTGGTTTACTTTTTTGTTTATTTGTTGTAATTATAGTTAATAATTGAGATAAAGTTTTTAAAATGTTTTGATTGTTTGTTTATTTTTTTAGAAGGCAATCTGGCTGTCTTAAACAACTAAAACTAACAAATAAATAAAACTTAACCAAAAATAAACAAACTATTTTATGCAATTTTAGTAAATAAATTAACTATTTTCTATTTTAACATACAATGTGTCTTTATTTTTTGTAATTAAAAAAAAAGGTTTATACCTATTGTGCTGCTCCAGAATTTTTTCTTATTATCATTATAAATCTTGTAATGCTTAATGTTTTTGATGAAATCTTTTCAAGTAAAAAAAAAAAAAAAAAAAAAAAAAGTTAATTACTGTTGTTGTTGTTGTTTTGTAGTAATTTTGACAATCTCTAATTTTCCTTTAAATCTGGGATTCTCAAAGTCCGGATCCAAATCAATTTCTTATCGCAAGACCATGCGTAAAGGACTCAAATTGTGAATTTCCTTCATTGATAAATGCATAAACCTTGGAATGGAAAGATAAGTATACAATTCATTTGCCACAAGCCAGCACAAAGCAATTCTGCTTGATTTGTAATAAGACAATTGGAGTTGTAAAGAGTGGAATGGTAAAATGCCACCTTAAAATTAAAACACAAACAATTTAAACAACAGTCTCCGAAAAATACAGATATATGGACTCAGGGGCGTAGATTTAGCATGGACAGAGGGGACACGTCCCCACTAATACCCATCAACTATTGAAATGTCCCAACCAATATTTCAATTCACTTAATAAATTTGAGCTGTCAATATTAAACTAGACATGAAAAGGTTAAATCACATTCTCTCCTCAAGTCGCACCGCCCCCCAAACAGAAATGAACATTGTGATTGGCTTTGCCTGTGCCCTGCTGTCACATCAGAGGCTGTACTGTAGCTGCCTTCAGATACAAGCAGCAAGCGCCAAAACTGCACATGGTGAATTTCCCATGCAAGAATAAGGTCTGTGACATATGCAAGTAAATAAAAGGTGGACATTTTTTTCAAAGAAAAGTGTAAGTTATATAAAGTCCATCATGATTATGCTGTTAATGCTTGTGTTTTTTAACGCACAGTCTCAAAGTCAAAGTCAGATTTATTATCAACTCAACCACATGTAAAAGAAGAAACGAAATTGCATTACTATCAGACCCTAGGCGTCTAACATATAATATTAATACAAAAAGTAGATTTTTTTAAAGAATTTACAATAAATACAATTATGCATAAAATGTCATCTTAAAATATAAGTACAAAATATATACAATTCCACTAAAGGCCATATGGCAAGGAGTGCAAACCAGAGTTGTGCAGATGTAAAACAGTATATAGTGCAAAAAATACTATCCTTATAGCAGACTGATATAGTCTTTGAAAAAAGCCTAATATGCCTTGAAAACTAACTGCAGAACGCACAGCTAAATGTAAAAGTATATGATCCCTGCCAGTTCTCCTAATTTCTCAGAGTAGCATGCCCAATTTCAGTTGAAACAATTTGTCAGAAAAAAATACAGCCTGTGTTCCATCTTTTTTCAATACCTATATATGAGACATGTTTCATTTGCACTATATGGCTAAAGTAAACGGAAATCTTTATTAGACTCTCTCTTTATCAGTTAATAAACACTATTTTAGTATTACACTATCAGGTCCATGTGCTTATAAACTAAGTTTTATATTATAGTTTTAAAAACAATGAACATTTTAAATAAAGAAACATGAAAAGATATACATTTCAAAATCCAAATGTCATCTACCTATATGTATGTTTGCATTCAACTTTCCTCAGTCAGAATTTGGCCATTTGAATAATGAGAAAAATTCAAACATAATAATATTAAGAATAATAATCCAACTTTTGTTCTTTCAAACCACTAAAACCCTTCTTAGCTACTAGCCTGGTTATTTAATTTAACTTAATAAATTGTATAAAGAGAGGATTCATTCGTAATATATTTTAATAGCAGTTAAATAATTAGTAGCAACATATATATTGTTTTCACATGTCCCAACCAATGTCAAGTGCAAACCTACACCTTTGTAAGGACTGCAAAACTACAATGCCTAAAGTTTTATTACTACAATCTCAGCTTGCATCATCATGGCTGCATTCAGATACTATTGAGCCCACCTTTTGTTGTGTTTTGTACAAAAATGCACTTATATTAGTGGTTTTGTCACATTTGCATTGTATTTAATGTGTTTTGAAAGCACTTTATTTTAAGAAAAATAAATAGTGTTGAATTGTGATGCATGTTATGGATATTTATTAAAAACAAGTTATGTCATATCAATTGTTCCAGACCTTTACCCTTAAAAAAAATTCAGATTTGGAGCTTTTAATGTATACGTTGAGAACCCCTGCTTTTGATCAATGTAATGCATCATTGCTGGAAAAAAGAGTATTTAAAAATGTATTTTCTTTTAAACAGTAATAAGGTAAATATAAAACTATACTACTGTACACTCTCAGAAATAATAGTATGCGAGCTGTCACTGGCGTGGTAGTTTTTTTTTTTTAAAGGTACAAATTTGTACCAAAAAGATCCATATAAATACCTTAAGGGAAAATATTAGTACCTAAAAAGTACAAAAGTGTTCATCCTAAAATCTTTAGGTATTAATATATTATTTTGAGATACCAATATGGACCCTTTAAGTAAAAATGTGTACCTTTCATTCTAGTATGAATGTAACTTTTTTCAGTCTAGCCTGGTCATGCAGGATGCTGTTTAGCCAGTTATCCAGCCTAAAAGTGCCTAAAGTGGTCCAAACTGGGCTGGGAAATAATAAATGACATGCACATCACCGCAGGCTGGTTTCCAGTTTACCTGATTTGCGTAATTTCTTTTGTGAATAGTGCGCAAATAAAAGATGCAATGATGGGGCAATGCATCCTTGGTAAATTCCTCCTCAATATCCCTTACACAATTATAACTCGTAATCATAATATTGCACAAAGATATTTGTATAATTCTCAAATATTGCTATATCTGTCTCTAAAACATTTTTTCTGCTGACCAAATTTGGGTAGGTGAACACCAATTACATTAACCAATATTTCATAGCTTAACGTGTTTAATTCAATTAAATCGGAGTGCGGATGCAACCAAGTTTCTTTCTACATAATTTTCCACTGACTCTTTAGTTTCTCATGGAAATGCACCACCACATAGAAGCTGAATGCTCTACGAATGCTGTTTTCTTTAAGCAGAATGGCAGTAGAGAATGACAGGACAAATTGTATGTTATTTAAATGGTTGTGTTTAAGAGCATTGGGTTTGCATTGGTGTGTGAGTGAACAGTCATTAGACTGAAATCACAGCTATCAAAGTTCCTGGCCTTCCTCATCACTTACTTTTGGAATGAGTATAATCAAGAAAGAGAAAAGGTCTCCACGCTCACATTCTTAACAAATGACCTTTCTGCACAGAGACAGCAGTTTGTGTGTGTGTGTGTGTGTGTGTCTTCAGCTTGTCCAAGAAGCCTATAGAAGTACCTTGTGAAAGCCTATCGCCTATACTGTGAATTACCCAAATGGATTGCTATTGCTGTTTTATGCAAATATGATCATTGTTGTTAGTGGCAAATGCCCTTGGTACTTTATTACCATCTCTGCATCCAAGTATTCTGAGGTGGCAAAACAAAACAGTATGCAAGCCAAGTAGTAAGTCCAAGTTAATACTGTTCATAAAACAAAAGACAAAAACCGACTACAATTATATTTATATCATGTTTGATGTCCGAAATATAGCAGTATACAGTGGTCCCTCGCTATAACGCAGTTCACTTTTTGTGCCCTTCAAGTTTCACAGAATTTTTTTCATGTAATTTGACATTGTGTTCTGCGCCCTGATTGGCTGTAGACCATTGTCAATCAATCTCCTCCATGCCGTGTCTCCTGCACAGTACAGAATGTGTTCAGCTTGCCAAATTTACATAAATCTTTACTTGCTAGCAGTGTGACTCTGAAAAGTTATACTGTATTTGTGGAAGTTTTCTCCCCACAATGTCGACAAAACATTCTGCTCCATCAAAAGTACCTGTGGTAGCACCCAAAAAGACAGAGAAAGATGCTAACAATCGCACAAAAAGTTGGACTTCTAGACATGATAAAGGAAGGTTTAAGTTATGCGGTTGTAGGACGCCATTACAGAGTAAATAAATGAAGATCCATGGTTTTGAACTTTGGTTTCATTCTATAATACTGGACTTATTTTTTTTCTGCGAAGATTTGAACGTTTGAGAGAGTTTTAAACAAGAGGTAAAAGTGTGAAAATGTTAAGTGTAATATGTAAAGTGTATAAAGTTTGTAGCAAGGGGTTTTACAGCATTAAAACCTCTATAACAATTGTCAAAAATAAAGTGAACTAATTCGCGGATTTCACCTAGTGCGGGTTATTTTTTTTTAAATCGTAAGGGACTAATGTTTGTGACAATTGTTTTCCTGAAAAGGTAGTCACATTTCTGAATGTCTAAACATGCATCTGATAAGGCTTCCAGAATTCAAAGTTTGCTCTACAGCGCCACCTATAGTCTTGCAATTAAATTCCCCTTTGAGTTTGTACACTTACAAAAGGAAGACTCATGGAACGTTCCAATACCATTAAAAAAAAAGTATCTTGGAGCGAGATCTGAAACCCTACAGGTGGTCGGAGATGTGGAATTTTCTTTTCCAAAAAAAAATAAAAAATCAATTTTGACATTTTCAAGTGCTGTATTTTAACAAACTCCTCCAAGATATTGAATCAGATCAAAACCAAATTTCGCAAGTGTAATTTAAAAGCTTTGTGATGTCAAATTGTGAAGATCTAAAGTTTTCGTTGAAGGGTTTCTTCGTGGCAGCCTAACAAACTTTGTATCCTAAATTGCTCTATACCCCTAAATAGTGCACTGTTTGAGAGAACAGTCTTTTGTAGTGGTGTCCAAAACCATAGTGTGCTTTCTGAAGTGCACTTAATCAATTCCACAATGCACTGCAAAAATAAGCGTGCTATCAATGTACACTCAACAGTAAAATGTCTTTGATGTCCCTAGAGTGTGTACGTGTAGCTTCAGCTACAGAAATCTCTAAAATATTCCACACATATTGTTCCCAAATTTATTGTTTTATATAGCTCTTTAAAACTGACCCTTTCAGGCTTTGATCATAAATTGTGCAATTTTTGTGACTTTGGCTTTAAATTCAAATGAGATTTTGCTCTTTTTCAAAAGAGGGAGGAGCTACAAATGGCTATGTGTCAGCATAACGGCTGATTCAAAAACAAGACTAACATCTTATGCTAATGAGGGAAAGATCGTCACTAATGAGCGGGGCTTTCCCCCTCTGATGATGCGTACAAAGGGAGAATGTAAATCAAAGTGTTTCTGCAGACTATTTAGATCAAGCAGTATTATACAAAATAAAGTTAATACAATTTTACAATTAGAAGCTGGTTATATTCACACAATTTTCCCTCATAAGTGTTCAATCCCCTTACAAAAGTGATTTTGCGCAATAGGTCCCCTTTAAATTAGCATTTGTATACATGACATGCAATCTGAATACTTTGTTTCATTACAGGCAGCTCCCTAAGTGTTAAATAACTATCACAGGGTCTGACCAAGATGATAAAAATCTAATCTGTGATTTATCAAGCAGCAAAGCACGAACAAAATGGCATCAGCGCTCCAATCCATTCACTCTTTAAGCAGACTATATTAGTGGACTAATGTAGGGAATAGTGAATGAGTATATAGGGGGCAATTCTGAATACATCTTTTCAATGTTTCATCATGGAAGAGGAAGAAGTCATAAGGTCTACAATGTTGAATCTTCCCATAAATTCACGTTTAATAAGAGTCCTGTTCTGAAGCCATCCACATGCCACCTTTCAGTTTAAATTTCAACAGAGAAGTATGCTAGGCGCAAAGTAGCAACTTCCTATATTGCAAGCTTAAATGCAAAAGCCAGGGTGGTTATCACTGCTGGCAGCTTTATTTTAAAAATTGCAATTCATGTCCTCTATGTTCACTGGGAAAAACATCACACTGGTGACATATGTCTTCTAGAACAAACTCCATATAACCTGACACATTATTAGAAAGTCACATTTCAAAAACCTTATTTCCAGCAGCACACATCTTAAAGAGATTGTTCACACAAAAATTAAAATAACCGCAATACTACTATTATAACCATCAAATGGTTTTAAACCATTGGTTTCTTTTCACAACAGAGGATATTTAGGAAAGCTTGACAAAAAATTGACTTCCAAAGTAAGAAAAACAAAGGTAGTAAGTAAACGATGACAGATTCCTCAGTTCTGGATAAACTATCTCTTTAAAAAGTCAGAAACATTGATGGAAATAGCAGCGCTATAAATAAACGGTGTTACTAACAGCAATATTTTTATCAGTCACTAGTAACTAAATGAGTTACTGTTTCCCTCGAGCAATTAAATTAATTACTGTTTCTCCTGTTACAATGCCGTTACCATTTATTTATTTTATTTTTTTTAAAGATTTATTTTTGGCCTTTATAAGATAGGGCAGTTTTGAGATAGGAAGTGAAGTGGGAGAGAGAGAGGGGTGTAGGCTAGGGAAATGTCCTCAAGCCGGGATTCGAACTCAAGACGCCCTGATGTGCTATTGCTCCATATGTCAGCGTGCTAACCACTAAGCTATTGTGCCGATGCCGTTACCATTTATGACAGAATAAATAAACACTATTAGTAACTGCGATACTCTTTTCGTTAGTAACAGTGACGTTAGTAACAGCGATACTCTTTTCAGTAACGAGTAATAAAATCAGTTAATGTTTCCCTCGTTACAATGCCGTTGCCGTTACTGACAAAAACGCGTGTTACTATAATTGAGAACACTGAAGCATGTTTTTCATGCGAGCAGCGTCTCTCACAGCCATATAAGACTTCTCTTTCTCTGGGGTGTGTGTTTGTGTCCATGGCTAAGGCGGGACACATAATCAACCAGTGATGATGATTGGTGTGTCTGTCAATGTTGTGTAACTGAGAATGTGACGATTGGCTTAGATTAAGTATATTTCCATCATTTGCCAATCTGAGGCAGAGTGGTGTGGGTGTTCACACACAAGCACACGCACAGTCAGTGGCACACACCAATGACCAGAATGAGTCATAACGATGGCAAATCCAACAAGTTCAAAGGTACATTAGAGTTTGCAAACTGGAAAAATAAGCACTACATTTCCCTCATTGAGGGATGTTTATCGTGCAACTTAAGTCCAGGAAAAAAAGAGCCTCTCTGCGTCAGTGACAAGAAATTCTAATCTAATGAAACACATCACGTCGTCACATGCTGCCAAAAAATATGTGGCTTAGAATGCATGTGATAACATAAGCTCTGCTACCAAAGATGGGGATGAAGCCACATCGTCAAAAGCAAATAAATCTTAATTTTTTCCCCACTGCAAACACTCATTACAATCACTTTATCTCGATGGTCTATTTGTTGAATTTAAGTTACATTGCATCTACATGCCAACTAATTCTCATTAGAATATAAGTTGACTGTTAGGGTGGGGTTAGGGTTAGTGTCAGTTCAAATGTACTTGCAAAGTTTCTTATAGTCAGTTAAATGTCTGTTTAGCAGCAGTATCAGCAGATATTAAGCAGACAGTACTAATACTCAAATGGACCATCAAAATAAATTGTTACTTTTATTACTCAGACAGAATTAAACAAAATTATATATATATATATATATATATATATATATATATATATATATATATATATATATATATATATATATATATATATATATATATATGAGGACATACTTTCGTTGTTTCTTACATTGTCCCACAACAACTTTAAAATAGTGTAAATTAGCTTACAATGTTTAATATTTATTTTATAGTCATTAGACATTTTTTTTAAAGTAACAATATAGTTACTTTCCCTGGTAATTAGTTACTTTTGTAATTATTATTATTACTCAGTTACTATATGTGAGGTGTAACTAGTAACTATAACTAATAATTCTTAAAGGAACATGCCCAGCACAGGCTAGAAATAGTCTGTAATTTCTCAGCCAAAAACTAATTTTGATATCAGCTCAGATATGACCTCAGAGAAACATGAGCAATATCATATGAGTAGCAGTGCAATATGGTTTTATATCAGCTCTGGTGGGAGCCATGTGTTGCCTCACCAGTGACAATATGTAGCCATATCACACTGCTGCTTGTGTGATATTGTGTTTTTATACAACAGTTCAATGGTAAAACTGTTTATGTATCTAAAAGAAAATCAAACATGAGAGTCTAAAACCTTTTGTAAGAGGAAATACTTTATTCCGCCATTCATTCACATCTGTAGCTGATGTCAGAACAGCAGATATCATTGCTATTTCACAACTGTCCCTTTGGGGGTAGTATTTGAATGATTCTCTAGCGTAATGTCTAGGTGATGACAAAATAGGTGATTTTGCTCACATTTTAAGATTACAAGGCTGAACAGCATGAAATGCCATCAGTCTACAGAGATTTCCCAGTATTTCTCTGTTACAATTGGGGGATCACAATAATTATCCCCCAAAAAGCTAAAGCAGCGCAAGCAATTCCAGATTACTGTTGTGTTTGTGAAAAGGAAAAATGAAAAAAGTAACTCGTTATACAAAAAGTGGCCAATACAAAATACATGCATTCCTGATATCTGAGTCCTATCTCACACTTACTACACTGCAATTATATATTATGAATGCAGCATTACAACATACAAAAGAAAGAGATCGACTTTGAATATCATTTACCTTATTAATAATTATTTGATCAGCTGTAGTTATAAATCATGCTGTTTTCTTTTCTAAAGGCTTATTATGCTGTCTCTGTCGCCATCTTGTGGATGGACGTCACTCATCTTTGCTCAGCTTAATGACATACTAATGTCCACTGACGCGCTGTCTCTCAGAAATTATAAATATTTAAAATAAGCACTATCCTTATAAATATACTTTATAGTTGCAATTTAACAACTACATTCTCAACTAAAAAGTACATTATGTTGTCCAACAGCAGCAATATTTGTTAAACTGTAGAATGTCCACTGCTTGTTGCTGTATGTGGGCGGAGTAATACACAAGGGTGAAGGGTTAAGAGGCTGGTCGAGTGCTGTTATTTGCAGAATATTGCACAGCTTTCAGCCAATCAGACTCAAGAACCAGACAAAACTGTTGTATACAATGTAATATTAAACAGAGTTACGTAATACTCTTTGTAGTCAACATGTAGCTAGTTTACTTGGGAATACTTGCCGTGAAAAAAAATGTCCAAAGAGGAACATCAAATCAATATTTGTTTCCATATTGTGTTGTGCAATTCCTAATGTGTGTGTGTGAGCCAACACAAAAACCCAAACAGTTTTTTTATGAAAGTAAAAAAAAAATAAATAAAAAAACCTCATTAGCAAAAAAAAAAAAAAAAAAAAAAAAAAAAAAGAACAAAAATGGAACTGACATAATAGGATGCTAAATGTACAATATAAACATTGTAATTTGTAAGAGACTGTTGTTAATGTATTGCTTTTCATCAGCCTGTTGCACAATAAAAATAGACCGACTCTAATAATAACACTCAAGCGTCTGGGCTAATGGTTCTTGCAGTTAAACAGCCTGGTTTGTTTTGAATACTGCAAACAATTGGACTGAGAAAACCTCGGAGATGGAAACTTGACGTGACGTGAAACCCACTGGAAGGCAATAGAGGTTTCACTTGGGCTCCGAATTAGAGATTTAAAAGTCTTTAGGTCTACAAGGAGAATACTTTGTCTGAACATCACACTGCTGTTTAGATAAAAGGCAGTCTCTCATGCATGCTCTGTCACATTCTTTTCATGATTTTTTTTTCCCTGCGAGAATACTGCCAGATGAAGCATGCTAGAAATACAGAATCATTTAATGATGTTAAGTGTAGGTGTAGACAGAGTCGGCCACATGTCATGTACTGACAGCATGAGGGAAAACAAATTCTGGTTGCCACAGTTACCCATACTTTCAGTGAGGTTAAACAAAGAGAAACTCCCTGTTGAGAGAGGGAGGAAAAAATGTTATTCTGTGTTTATTTTAAATGTGAACATATTTTGCTATTAATAATAATTATGGTGTGTAACTGATTAACATAATTGTTCTGTAACTTTATTTGTTAATTAACTTGCAACACTTGAAAATACACTCACCGGCCACTTTATTAGGTACACCTTATTAGTATTGGGTTAGACTCCCTTTTACCTTCAGAACTGCCTTAATTTTTTGTAGCATAGATTCAACAAGCTACTAGAAATATTCCTCAGATATTTTGGTCCATATTCATGATAGCATCATACAGTTGCTGCAGATTTTTTGGCTGCACATCCATGATGTGAATCTCCGCTCCACCACATCCCAAAGGTGCTCTATTGAATTGTGATCTGGTGGCTGCGGATGCCATTTGAGTACAGGGAACTCATTGTCATGATCCAAAAACCAGTCTGAGAAGACACAACAAGACATTTGTGCCCACAGAACTGCCGCTCACTGCATATTTTCTCTTTTTTGGGCCATTCTCTGTAAACCCTAGAGATGGTTGTGCGTGAAAATCCTAGTAGATCAGCAGTTTCTGAAATACTCAGACCAGCCCGTCTGGCACCAACAACGATGCCACATTCAAAGTCACTTAAATCACCTTTCTTCTCCATTCTGATGCTCGGTTTGAACTGTAGCAGATCGTCTTGACCATTTCTACATGCCTAAATGCATTGAGTTGCTGCCATATGATTGGCTTATTAGAAATTTGCATTAACGAGCAGTTGGATAAGTGTACCTAATAAAGTGGCCAGTGGGTGTAAATAAATACATAAATGTTTTGTTTTTATCGAAAGTGATTTTGGACTTGAATTGGTCGAGGCCTTGAAAGACATCAAACTTGAACAGAAAACTTGTTTGATTCTATGAACAAGATCAATAATTCATTGAAGAGATTTAACTCAAAAGAAGGCTTCATGTGCAAACTTCTCTGGCTCTCATGCTGGAATGAATACTTTGAAATACAACGGATAATGATTTAATTTAGTCCGTTTTCAATACAAAGTGCAGTGAATTCATAAGACTTGATACGTTTTTTTCATTTTATTAATTAATTTATTAATTTATCTTACTTTTTGGAGCTCGACTCTCACAGTCCTCTTTCAGTTTATTACAAAACCTTTCATTTTGTAAGAAATAAATATATTCCTTTCATATTCCAAGTAAATATTAAATAAAATCACAGCAGTTTGGATTAATAAGGGTGGAAAAACAATTATATATTTGGGTGAATTATTCATTAAGAGAAGAAAAAATAAAGAGAAAAACATTAAGAGACAAAGAGAGAGAAGGGGGAGGCTTTGACACTGCAGTCGATCAATTTAATGTGGTGCCAGCAGGAGTTTCACATCTGTTAGGGACGAGGCCATGCTCTCTCTCTCTGTATCTCTTCGTCTCTGTCCGTCTCTCTCTCTCTCTCTCTCTCTCTCTCTCTCTCTCTCTCTCTCGCTCTCTGACAGAAGCAGCACTCATTATGCTACTATTAGGACAGAGGGTTGTGTGTATGTGTTTGTATGACAGCCTTTGCAATAACATCGCATATCCAAAATGTCATTTTCCAACAGGAGGTGACTGGCTAGCGTTTTCCTCTTGCTGTTCATGTCCTCTTTGCCTTTCCTGTGTTCCCTCTGTATTTTACATTGTCGAACACGATTCTGACAAGTTGATCTTTTGCCCCCTGAGAGAGCCAGAGCGAAATATGCATGTGCAGGGGACACCAAAAAGTGACAGAAATGGTGGAGTTAGAAATGGTTGGCTGGACTTAAAGGGACAGCTCAATTTTTATGTATGTATTTTTTTTTATGATTAAACTGTTTTAAATTTTAAATGTATAGTACCCCAACAGGCCAACATGATGTGTTGAGTATATTTTGTTGGTTAGTCGATCGGTCGTTTAGTCGTTGCCATTCTCTGTCTGTCTGTCTGTCTGTCGGTCGGTCTGTAGGTCGGTCTGTTGGTCGGTCGGTCGTTCGGTCGTTTGGCTGCTCAGTCGGTCGGTTGGTTGTCTTTCTGGCTGGCTGGCTGGCTGGATGGTTGGCTGGCTGGCTGGTAGGTCGGTCGGTCGGTCGCTCTGTCGGTCAGTATTTATCAAAATATCTACTTTTATGTTCAACAGAACAAAAAAAAAAAAAAAGAACTTAAATTGATTTGGAACAACTAAAGGGTGGTTCAAGGGTGGCAGAATTTTCATTTTTAGATTAACTATCCCTTTAAGTAGCTGCTTATCTCACTTATTGGATAAAGCAATTATCCAGAGCTGTTTCTGAGGTTTAAAAACACTAAAAAGCAGATATTTGCAGCATTTAAACAAACAAAAAAAAAGAGTCCTCAATAAATGACAACAAACTCATATTAAGATGTTTTCATAATCTAATCCGCTCCTGTGAACAAAATCAATAGATTTGTAGTATCAAATATCCTGTTTAACTCTGAAATGTGTCAAATTACGTAAGTAAAATGGGTTGCATTGTAAAATCACTTGTTTTGCATCAGATACAGAACTGTGTCAGATAATGGCTTTTGAATATCTCTTTCCTCTGTGCTTGGCTATTACTCATTTCTCCAAATCTCTCGATCTGCCTCTCTTCCTTTATCATTCTCACCCTTTAGACAGAGCTCTAGGGGACCTTCAGACCGAATAAAAAGGTGACAAGACATCATCATTTTTCAGACGGGTCTGAGAGAAGACGGGATCAGGATGAGAACAGCCTTTTACTTTAGCCCATAGAGAGATCACTGAGACCTTTATCCAGTCTCTCTCTCAGTTTGCGAAAGGCCAAATCCATGCCCACTACACAGAAAATGTCTAGAACAGAAGAACTTGAAACTCTCAATCACAAGATGCCCCAAACCTCTTAAAGCCAGGCTCTCTTGTCTCCACAGTGACACATTTCTCTGTTTCACGCTCCACAGAGAAAGCAAGAATACCCGATACGCTTCTCTTTTTTTTTATCTTCTTCGCTACTCATGGTGGGAAGATGAAAGCCCAGAGATCAAACACTTCATGTATTTGATAGAAGGAACGTGGAAAAGAAAAAGTTGCACCTTTACCGTTCTTTCTTTGCTCTGTCCTGCTTTCCCGTCCTATCCTTTCTACATGAAACGCCTCACTTGCCTCCCAGCAAGTAAGCCAAGCTTCAGCACCATGGACAGTGACTCAACGGGACTTGAATGATAGAGACCATGACTGATAGTTAGTGCTGAATCAGGAGCTCTATAGCCAGGGCCATGAAAAGCTTGCGAGGAAGTCATTTAGCAAACGTATTATCCAAAGTTGTTTACAGTTCAAGGGCAGTCTACTTTGAGCAATCTCAGATTAAGTATCTTCCTCAAAGGATATATATATATATATTTTTGGTTCTATATATAGATATGCTTTATTAGCAGCTGTTTCAACGAGCTGCAACATTCAAGCAGTCTATATTGGCTAGGTCAATGTCAGTGTGTAAACTGTGCATCTGCAGCCATGTTTACAACACAGGCTCATTGGGGATATGTGCCTGGGGCTACATATTTGGGAAACAGCAAATATGTGCCCTGGCGTATGTCTTTTTGTGTAAAACGAACGCTATAGGGAGGTATGATGCCTGCCGAAAATGTCTGTTCCTTTTCATTACCTCCGTATGGACAGCTTTTCTGGAATGATCAGTTTGCTTGGTAGCTCACCTTGTACAGCATCAGACACGGGATTGCACTCTAAGAAATAAAGGTACAAAATCTGTCACTAGGGTGGTAACTTTTCAAAAGGTAGTAATTTGTACCCTAAAAGTGGACATTAGTACCTTTAGGGTAGAGTTTTGTACCTTTAAGGTTCACTTTTGTACCTGTGAGATACACGTTTGCCCTTTTTAGGTATTAATGTTTACCTTTAAGGACCTGTTTGCAACAAAAATATACCTTTTGAAAAGGTACTGCCCCAGTGACGGATTTTGTACCTTTTTTTCTAAAAGTGTAGGGGTGACCTGGGTTTTGAGTCCAGCAAAGGACAGTTCCAGAAACCATGCAAAACAAAACAAATATAATGAAATAAAAATGTGGTCCACAATCATGGTAAAAGCATGCAGGCGCAATGCACTTTTCTCCTCTAGTTTACGTTTGAAAACACTATCAGTTCAGTTTTTGGATAAGGGTGGGTGGGTCAGTGTATAGCAAGTCGATATATTTGCACTTTAAGCTAGCCAGCTCCTTGCAGACGTGCAGGAGTATCTGTAAATGTCATATGATGAGCAAGCGTGGCCCAGTAACATATTTGAAACTCACAGAAATGTACACAATGGCCTCTAGTGGATTTAAGAGAAGGACATGCAAATGGCACATATTAGAATGTGGCCCAGTAACCTATTTGAGACTGTTAAAGGTTTACACAGTGGCCTTTAGTGGATTTGGGGGGGGAGGCCCTGGGCATTTATTTCATGGTTGCCAAAAATTGTAACCCTGTGCATGCATCCAGAGGTGCCGTTGGCTGATACGGGCCATTTGAAAACAGTACATGGGTAGCCTAAAAATGATTGGGGTTTTGGTTGGGGTCATGGGTTCTTGCAAGCCCTAATAATATCTCTGGGGCCGCAAAATGGCACGGGCCTTTAGAATCATTTTCTTTTTACTTTTTAAAATAAGTGTTTAAAAGAGCAGACATTTGTATTTCTATAGTTTGGCAAGAATAAAAGCAGTTTCAATTTAAAATAAGTTTAATATTATTAGCAAATCTTTTATTTTATTTTTTGCCATGACAAAAACAGAACAAACAATTGTTGTACAATGACTTTGCTAATTAACCCAGCTTGCCTAGTTAACAAAATTACCTTAATTTAAAATTTATTCTTTAAAACTTTAAATTACTTTAAGCTAAATACTTGTCTCATGTAACATAACATTATGTACTGTATGTGTGTTAAACATTTATTTTCTCTATTAAACAGCACTTGGAAAATTTTTCAAATGATTTTACAATACAGGATTAGGAATTTAATTTAATGAGATTATTATTATTATTATTATTATTATTATTATTATTATTATTATTATTATTATTATTATTATTATGAACTCAGCAAAAAGCAAGGTTGTTTAACCTTGGACAAATCATTGATTTTGACTGTGAGTGACATCAACTTGATTGTTCTTAAGATGGCGGTCGAATTTTCTGTAGCATCTAATATGCATAACTATGGTTCAAAATCAAATGTCCAACTAAGTGGACAACTGTGACTGTGGCATACTAGTGGAATATCCGGAGGAGGTGCTAAAAGCATAAAAAAAGATACATATGCATTTGCTAAGATTTGTAAAACTTTTTAAACACATTTAATCATACAGCACATGACAATGAAAACTGTTAACCCTAAATGCTAGAATGCAGTTTTGTCAGTCACTGTTACACAACTGGGGTCTTTAGAGACCTGTCTCTAAAGTATATCTAACACAAATGGAACTTAGGTGCAATATACAATAGCATGCTGAAGGCAAAATTATTAGCCCTTCTAATAAGAGAATTTTCCAATTCTCTTGAAGAAAGTGATTCTTGTTGGCTGCAATAAATGTAGTTTATTTATTTATTGTTTTATTTTTTTCATTCATTCATTCATTCATTTTCTTGTCGGCTTAGTCCCTTTATTTATTCGGGGTCGCCACAGCGGAATGAACTGCCAACTTAAGGTCAATATTATTAGCCCTAGAACAGTAATATGTACTGTCATGACAAATTCTAAAGAAAGTGTTGTTAAAATGTATAAATTATGTTTAAATTGTTTAAAAAATTTGTTTAAAAAAATCTCTTTATTAAACATTCATTCGGAATGAACCACCAACTATTCCTCCACATGTTTTATGCAGCAGATGCCCTTCCCGCCACAACCCAGTACTGGAAAACAATGATACATTCAAGCATGCACTCGGGCCAATTTTATTTACTGAATTCACCTATAGCACATGTCTTTGGACTGTTGGGGAAACCGGAGCACTACATATTTGAGGCATTACTGCATCTGCTGGATCATACTGTATTGTTCAAATTGATACGTTTTAATACCCCACTTTCAGATATGTTTTTCCACAGAAATACACAGTGGTATAAAAACACAGATACTTCATGTCCTGAGGGCATCAGAAAGTCTCCATTTGGGAGGGCAACAGCATGCCTATCACTCACTTTCCTACATCCTACTGAGAAATAGAGTTTGACATTTTGGGGGCAGTTGATTGAGTGATAAAAAGAACACGAGAATGAGAGAGATCTTTGATTGCAGGGTGTGCATGTAGTGGTCCAGGAGCTTTTGTGGGACCAGATGGTCCACACAGAATCAAGAATAGCAAGGAAACACAATCAAACACAGGGCAGGGTAATTTATAATGAGAGACTATCACTGTTGTCATGATAATTATCCACCATAATCCTATTCTAATGTGACTCTGGAAAAGAACATATGGCATATTAATCAAACGCCAGTTAAATTGATGGTGTCACACAGTACAAGAGCTGAAGGTCAGCTATCAAGGGCTGTACACCAAATAGTAATACTGATTCTAAAAAAAGAGAGAGATTTTCTGCCTTCATCAATTGCAGGTTTGAAGAGAGATCCAGACAGGAGCGTTTTGTTTGAGTAGGTCAGGGAAGTGTTCTTTGCTTTTAAAATGGAATAACCAAAATACTGCAAACCTACACTTAAAAAAAAAAAAAAAAAAAAGTAATACTAAGCGACATTCAGTCGGATATCATCAATTCTGCTCACATTAGCATCGAAATGAACCAAAAAGCCTGTCAGGGAGCTGATTTTATTAGCAAGTGCTCTGCTTGTTTCAATAAAATTAGCATCCCTGATGTCAGAGGTGTTTTTTGATAACCACTTTGCTTGAAGAAAAGCTCAATCTCTGTGTTTGCATTCGTAATTACATTAGCGTTGTTAAAGGAAAATATAGCTAACTAAAGCTAAAAATCGAAAGCTAACTTAAAAACAATCAAAATAACATCAACCGTAAGTAAACACTATTCTAGGATAGGATAAGACAAACCTTATTTGTTCCCGAGAGGAAATTTGGCAAAAAGAGTGCTACAACATTGATCTAAGCAGACAATAAAATAAATAAAACAAACAAAACAATCAGGGACATACATTGATTACAAAATAAGACCATACATGAATATATAAAAATGAAATATATACCGTTTACCACAGAACACAGTCAGGTGCTAATATACAGTACTACAGGTCTTGGTAAAGTTTAACAGCTTTATCGAGGTAGGAACAAACAAAAGCTTTAATCTTTTGGTTTTACACATTGGCATTCTTAGTCTTTTTCCTGATGGTGACAGCTTATTTTCACTGAAAAAAGGGATGATTGGAATCAGCATTAATATTTATTGCTCTTCTCATGACTGTCTGTTCTTATAGAGTCTGTATGAGCTTGTATTGTTTTATTCCTATGATTTTGGCTGTTTTTTGAATATGAACCAATTTATTTACAATTGACCAGACAGATTTCCAAATCAGACTGTGATTCCATATTGAAAAAGACTTTTAAAACATAGCTTGTTAAAAAAAAACAAAAACAAAAAAAAAAAACAAGCAAAATAGTGCTACCCATCCCATACGATCTCAGCCTTCTTAAAAAAAAAATAAAGCCTCTGTTGTAGTTGTTTGCATTTTTGTTTGCAGGATTGCCATTTTTTTACCACATAATGTAAAGTACACGCTCTTTAACAACCCAGGCACATGCAAAATATGAAACACAAATGTAGTGTTTTTATGAAGTTGGTTCAGACAGGTATCCAGACAGAAAAGCTGGTGAACAATGCAAAAAAAGAAAGAAAGAAATAGGTATTTCTTTTGAAAATAGTCTAAAAATCAAAAACAAGTCATAAATATTTACATATAACTTTTTTAACTATATCTCTATATAATAATATATAATGACATCAATATAAAAATTAATTGAATATGAAGTTAATATGATTGACTTTAAAGGTGCGGTATGCAAGTTTGACATCCAGTGGTTGAACTAGGTATTGCGCCCCTCGTTAAAAACACAAGCAAGAGCCGGATTCCAGATTGACGACATCAACAAAGGCTGATTTAAATGTTGTTCTAAATAAAAGCAAGGCCATGCGATAGAAGGAATATTTTTCATATTTTTTTGTCCTAACAACACCTGAAATTTATATTTTAGAAATGGCTTCTATTTCTTGCTGCTAAACAACAGGATAAACTGACAATGATCACCTCAGGTACACCTCATGTGCTTTATTCAGTGTTAAATGCTAATATTGTAAGTCTGAATGGCAATTTACATGGCATTTATTGTATAATTTATTATTACATCTTGAAAATAAAACAAACCATTTGAAATTGAACTTTAGAACTGTGACTCAGTGCAAACCAACACACATCAGTGATTCAACATGAACATTTAATTATGTCAAAGAGGTTTAATATGTATTAATTACATTATAAAACCCTACCATTTTGTTGGAGTGGAGTAAGTGTACAATTCTGTACTTCTGAATGGCTGTATTTAAATTTCTTTAATATTTTGTCTGGTGCAAACAGCCAAATTGCTTAAAATTGCTTATCACTGCAAATCTCGTAATTTAGTGTGTTGTTAGGACACAGGGTTACAATGTTACCTGCTCGCCTAATGTTTACATTTGTAATGTTTATGTATTTGCTTATTAATAACTACCTCTTCTGGAACTCTTATTGTGTGTCTCATTTCAGAGTTTGCTACTCTACCTCGGAGGTCGCATTTTGGTCACGGACCCAGGGTCCTAAAATATAATTGGCTAAACTAGCATTGAGCGGGTTAGAGGGACCAAAAAAAACTGTATGAAGCAGATTTTTTTAGTATATTTTGTATCATTATAGATCTTCCCATTAATTGCATGAAAGAAAATCAAACTAGCTAGTTGCTCTGAAAACTGTAGAATGGCTTATATGATTTTTTAAAAAGTTTTTGCAGATTTGCAAAAAAAGTTAGTGTTGCTATAACTAACTCTGCATCGGTTTCAAAACTTTTTCACTAGCTATTTGTGCTCCAAACTTTTAATGAGAGACCGTTCTAAAGCGATGCTGTTCAAACTGCGCAAAAGATTCCATAAATAGCACTGGTTCATATTCTAGCTGCCACTATATTTCACGGACTTCGGAGCAAATTTTTCTGGGTGAGGCCCCTCTTCCCGAAGCCAAATGAGTACAAGCTATACCATAGTAGAACTAAACGTTTCCCTCTCATCACAGGGCCCATGACAATGCCTTCTCATTTCATTAATCTACCACACGCCACTGGATACAGCACATTTAATTTCAAAATCTGTCATCCATACATTTACGGTAGATTAGAGGCAAGAGACAAAACTATGTTGTGGGAAATGATTCCATACACAATAACCAACTGTTTCATTCCCATTTAATGAAGTGCAAACAGAGTCATCTACATGCTCAATCACTTTTTCAGACGAGCCTCTTAAAATACCCTAAAGCGCACGCAAACATGCAGTATACTAAGCCACACTGCCATACACATACTCTAGAGAGAGAAAGACATCTTCTTTATGAGGATGAGTAATGAGTTGACTAGTCAGGAACAAAGCTCTGACCCATGTTGTGAGCAATTAGATTAAAGAAACGCAGCAATTTGCTTTAATTACATGTCCCACACTCCCCCCTCAGGAGCGAAGGAATGAGAGAACGAGGGAGTGAAACACTCAAGAGGACGGATGACTACACATGCTGTAAAGATAAGCTCAAAATGGCAAGTATGAGAGCATATAGAGAATATAACCAGCTGAAAGATGTCTGCCTTCAGTTTAATATAAAAAAGCACAGCGCCATCTAATAATAAAGTATCAGGAATAATTCCCCCAAAAATAAAATTTTTACTCAATTTGCGTACCTCCATTAGAATATGTTTTCAAAAGGAATAAGAAAGATGGCTGCTTTATTCTATGAAGTCGTACTGGTTGAAATCTAAAGGTGACCTCATCAGTAACAGTCATGCATTTTCAAAGTGTGGTTCTGGACTTGCAAGCAGAAGCATAATTGTTCTTTTGTACATTTTACATGTATTCAGTTAGCAGATGATTTTTCTTTTCAAAGCGCCCTACAAATGAAGATGAAATAAGAACTTTCAATCCCCAGAGAGCAGCAGCATATGGATGCCATGACAAGTCTGTTTAGTAGTTTTTAATTTTGCATAAAAAAAAAAAAAAAAAAAAAAAAAAAAAAAAAATATATATATATATATATATATATATATATATATATATATATATATATATATAAAAGGGGGGGCTAATTCTTCTGACTTAAACTGTATGTATGTATATATATATACTAGGGATGTAACGGTATCAGAATTTCACGGTTCGGTAATACCTCGGTATGAATGTCACGGTACGGTATTTATTGAATCGTTTACAGGAAAAAAAAAACTTTTGAAAATACTCCAAAAAAGTGCCAAAAGTGTCAATGACATACAAATTAGCCATCTATCTGTAAGCTTTGAAACAGGAACTTCAATTTTAATAACAAAAAAATATTAAACCATGTAAAAAAATAAAGTTTCAATTTAGTATTGTTGAAAACTCATCACATTCAACATTTAATCACTCACTCACTTAGATAGAGATGGGTTTAAAGGAAAATTATCATATAATTATAATCTGGTAAAAGCTGGTATCTCTGGGCATTTACAATGTCCCCTGCAACAGAAAAAAAACCCTCTCATTTGGTACTGAGGTTTCTGGAACAAGAGAGATATGACTTGGCCCAGGTTGACAGCAGTGGGGTAACATTGTGCATTGTCTTTCCCCCACTTGAGAAGACAAATCATGAGTGAGATAGAGGTCTCTTTGCGGTACAAGTCAATGTCTGAATCAATCTGAACAGTGTGCTGTGTTTCTGCAGTCCCCATGACTTTTATTAGTCGTATTCCCCAACTTGCAGGCACGTGCACACATAGGGCTCAACCTGTGCAGTGCACATGCCCTTTTTAGTCTTGGATAGAAAATGCCCTTCCAAAACGATCAAAAGTGCCCCCGCGACGCGACACACCCTCCGTCCAATCCAGCCCTTCAGTAGGCGCGCGACAACACCTCTCTTGAATATGCGCGCTCAACCCCCCCTCGGCGCTTTACAATACGCGCGCCACAACACAGCTGATCAGAACGCGCGCGACAGCACCGCTGATCAGAACGCGCGCGACAGCACCGCTGATCAGAACGCGCGCGACAGCACCGCTATTCAGCACGCGCGCGGCGACAACACCCGCTTTAGGTTCGATCATTTCCATCTTTTTTTCATCTCCGCTACTAGCAGCACACTCCATTTCCGCATTACTGGATCTGTAGCGACAACAGACCGCAAAGGATTATGGCCACGCCGGGGCTGATGGGAAATGAAGTTTCAGCTACGTCCCGTTCGCTTCATTCGCCTGAGCAAATTTTCTCAGGAGACCTATAGTTTTACCGAGTCATGCGACTTCGGTAATATCGAAAAAAATTAATATTGCGGTATGACGGTATTTACAATACCGTTACATCCCTAATATATACATATCTCGTCACTTCAGAATTATAAGGTTCTATCTGCCATTTTTGTCAAAATTCAGTTACTGACATATTCTTATTAAATGACAACTTATTTACATTATGAGATGTTTTTTATAAGTTGTTATTTAAAAAAACAAATGCTACACACACACTGTTTTCTATGGAATGCAAAAACCTTAAAGCTCAATATCTCAAAATCATTCAGAACGCAGATAGAACCTTATAATTTCAAGGTGACAATATATATATATATATATATAAGGAGTAAAACAAAATTCCACAAATTTGTATTTTTTGTCATTATTACATTACATTATCACTCGAATACCCTGTCAGAAAAGTCTAGTGGCTGGGAATGGAATGATATTTTTACAGTGTCTGCTAAAATATTAATGTTGTTTTTGGTGTGTTTACATAGATAAATATGGCAACTGTGTTAAATGCACAGTCTTGTAAATGTACAATCTCATTGTCACTTTAGATCATTATGATATAAAAATATATGCCTTCAGTGATTTGATTAACTTTTGAATAACTCAACTGGAATAACTAAAGCAGTCGCAATAGTCTAATCTCATATGAAGCAAGAGATTGCAATGACATATGATGACTTGTGCAGGTGCTGTAAAGCTGTCTTAATTCTTAGGGGTAAATTTTAAAGCCCTTCCCCTTCACCCTCGGGGTAGGGGTACAAAAATAGAATTGGGATTAGGCCTTAATATGGACATTTTTATGAGTTTCTGCAATTTTCCAAAATGTAACTGATAAGAATAATGAGATCAGTTTAGATCTCATAACGTTTATTAATGGGTGAACTATTCTTTAACAGATTACCTGAGGTCAACAATGCCTGCACTTTTCATGAAATGCAGTGAGTGGTAAAGATGTTCATTACAGCAACAGCCCTATCAATTACAGCTTCTCATGTGGTCTCTTGAAACCCTTTTGCTATCACCACATATTAAATACCTAGACATCGGGGCATAATCAAATCATCGCCACAGATACCAACCATGTTATTGGAATGTGAAGACCCCTGGCTGTGGCGTAGTCACCTTAATAAACAGTAATGTGAATTTTGTATGGCCCCTGACCTTGTAGGGCTTTGCTGCTGGATGTTGAGTGGCGGAAAGAGAGTGTGAAAGAGATGAGGGATATGGGTTATTTCATTAGCAGAGCTTGTCTTATGCTGATGCAGGGCATAATTAGCCACTAACTGTCGACGAGAGCGGTCCTTTTTCTCCGACGACCACTCTAATTGCTGGATCCTTTTTTTTTCGACCAGCCCACAGTGCCGTAGTTAATTAAAATTCCTCCCTTTTACCTCTTGATCCAGAGCAAATAGATGAGAGAGGAAAAGTGAGAGAGAAATAGATAGTGATGGGGCCCGAAATGGACCTCCTCTTGTTTTAGAGAGAACCAGAGAGGTAGAAACAATGGGAGAGTGATACTGAGAAACTAAATGATCCCTCCCACCATTATTGGTCGGTCATTTGTTATTTGACCTTGACAGCAGCTGTTGAACTCAACTTAGCTTTCCCAAAGGCACTAGCATGCTAATGTCTCATCAAAAGGAATTAGAATCATGGGAAATTTAATGATTCAAAGCGGTGGTGGTGCTCAACCGGGGGTCGGGGCCAACTGGGTGGCCTCAAGATGACTTTAAAAGATTTGAAAAAAGACTACCATTAGAATCAGCAAAAGTGATAAGAATGACAGTAAATGTAACGGTTCTAATTCTAGACAGTGTCTCTCGATCAAGTGGCTTAGTAAACTTTCAAGGCACCCACTTCGAATGTTATCACTCGATTGAATGGGCATTATCAGTGGTTATCAGTTGATAGATATGGGTCAGCAGGCGCCTTCTGCACCTACCTGTTAGCTCAGAATGCTGTTATCATCCATCCACATGGTTACTCAGCTATACTAATAAAGAAGACTCCAGATCCAAATCTGTTTTTACATTACTGTGACAGTTGGGTTTAGAGTTGGGGTAGAGGTATATGTCAACAAAATACAATTATTGGGTTACCATTAATTATGTGGATAGATGATAACAGCCTTCTGAGCCCACCAGTAGGCACAGAAGTCCCCTACCGGTGCATATATTAGCTGATAACACCTATTCAATCGAGCTGATAGCATTCGAATCGGCTATTCAAGGAGCCCTCAAGATGATTTTAAAAGACTCAAAGTAATCCAAAACAACCATTCAATGGTTGGTAGATTCAATGGTTGGTTGGTTCCTGTGGTAGATTCTATGGTTCCTGAGCAGAAACTCTCAACCTGTGGGTTAACTAAGGGGACGTAGGATGACTTGAAATCATCTATTAAAATGAAAAGAAATAAGAAGCAGCGTAAACTTGATGATTAAAGCAGTGGCTCTCAACCAGGGGGCATGTGTCAACTCAAGTGCCTAATGGTTAAAATGACTACCAAATAGGGATGCAATGATTAATCGATTCCACTATTAATCACGATTTAATTCATCACGGTTAATTAATCGTAAAGCCTTATTTCTGCACACAACAAAACTGCTGCAACTAAATAAAGTTATGCCAACTGTGCGCTAGTTTAAAGTTCCAAGCTTGTAAACTGAAACTAATACCCATGCACACTGGATCAACTATGGCTGAACTGAAGATATTAACTAAGGGCCGTTAATATATTGCTTCTTTTGTGCGGTCAAGTTTGTTATTTCCAATGGATACGCATTTGCACGCAACTGGACTAATCAGCTTCATGCTTATGTATGAAATACATTTCTACTCCAAAGAAAAAAAAATACAAAATGAAAATACCAAACAATTTTGTAATATAGTTAATTAAAAGTGCCTTTTACACCAAGGTTCAGCAGCATTTGACTACATTTGTTCTATTTAAAAAGGACATACTTAGCTAATATGTAGCTTAGATTTACATTGGAGAAATACATTTTTTATTCTTATTTATTCTTATTATTTATGTATTTGTTTGTTTGTTTGCAGAGAAGCAATAAATAACACTTTAAAATATAGTGAGTTTTTGTGTGATGTTCTCAACTTGTAGTGTTTTGAAGTTAATTAATGAATAATAATGATCATAACCGTGAAACCGTGAATATTCCCAAGACTATAATCGTACAACCAAAATGTATAATCGTTGCATTCCTACTTCCAAAAACACAAAATAACCATTAAAATTTACCAATGGGAATGTAAACCATGGGATTACACATAGGCTCAAGTATATCATGGGGTAGAATGATATTTTGTTAATTGATTGATTGATCGATTGATCAACTGATGGATTGGTTGGTTGGTTTATCATCTATGATCCTTAATCTGTCCATCATTAACTAGTGAACCTAAATTATTGTGAACAATGAAGTCAGAAGCATCCACAGCTTTAGAATTATATATATATATATATATATATATATATATATATATATATATATATATATATATATATATATATATAAACAATTAAATAAATAAGATTGTGTTATTCATCACAATAAAAATTTTTAAAACTAAGTTAAATGTTTAATAAAATTAATTAAACTATCAAATAACCTTTCTTCATACAGGCCATGCTGGGAACATAAACATTCATAATTTACATTCTTTAAAATGCTTTCATATGATTCCAAGTAAAACTACAAATAACTTTTCTTGGTTTATAGGTCAAATGTTAGCAATGTTAGTGATGTTCATTTAGTGCGTCAGTGCCTTATTTAGTAACTGATTTGACTGATGCAGTGAGTAAGTGAACAGATTTAGGCTGAAGAGTTTGTCTGTGACTCATTCTGAGATTTCTTTTTTATCTTTGACCAACGTATTCAAATGAACTGGCATATTCTTTGTTCCAGAATCAGACTATACGTCAACCAGCATTGATGACACAACAGAAAGCTGTCTACACTGTATACTGTTATTCATAGTGTCATCTAACACTATTTGTTTTTAACATAACCTCAACCCTGCTCATCAATCTCTTGGCTATCAGCCACTCGGGCTTCAACACACAGGGGGGCAAATGGATGCGTCAGCTTTCAAGAGTATTAACTTGCCATTCTCATACTATTTCGATCCCACATCTGTGCACGAAAATGTTATCGTGTTGTTTTTTGCAGATCAAAGAGGTCAAGCCTACTCCCCGCTCCGAGCGATGATGTGTTCATTCCCTCCAACCCACTCCACTCCCACCCACGTCACGCACCAGGGCTATGATACATCCATTATGGAGAAACAAAGAGACGAAAGTCTAAAACAATGTATATCACGTACTGTCTCATCCACATCACAGTATGATTTAGCCAACTAGAACATATTCCTGGAATAAAGTCTGGATTAATTCCTATAATGAGATCACAGACTTCCCAACCCAGTTAAGGAGCCCTCCAACCAAGTGGTTTATTTATTTTGTTCCATTATTCACATTTTAATCTTTGAATAATTCAGCTGTAGCAGATCATTGATGATGAAAAGCTTCTAGTGGTGTTGCCTCCGATTTGGTCACATAATAATAGTCAGTAGTGTTTGGTTTACAGTTGTAGGAAACAATTGAATAATAATAATAATAATAATAATAATAATAATAATAATAATAATAATAATAATAATAATAATAATAATAATAGTTGTTGCTAATATTTATTTGAATATTTTTACATGTAGTTTTAATAGTTTACATCCAGTATACCAGATTCTATGGTACTATACATCTCCCTATTTAAGTGATTGGTTTGAATAGTTTAGGAACAGTTTACATACCTTGACAATATTTAATCAATCAATCAATCCATCCATATATGTTATATCCATTGTGTCACTGAATTTTATGATAGTAAGACCTCTAGGATCTTACATATTATGCCCCCATTATGCATTATTAAAGGTCATATTTTGGTTTTGGGGGTCTCCAACAACAGGCTGATATGCATGCAAAGTCAAAAATACTTGCATTTTCTTATTATATGCATTTATTATTACCTAATTATCCCAACGACTGAGTTCAGTGTGAGACAGAAAGAGAAATTCCCACTAATTCCCTATTCCCACAGAGTATGTGAGAGCCCAATGAAGGAATGCAATAAAGTAACACAGTTAAACACCAGCACATTACTCTACTTTTAACTCCAACCGCAAGTAATAACAACAACACACATTCAGAATTAATCCACACAGAGGCAAAAGTTGAACTATTTTGAAAATTGACGACGTCACACATGTGTAAGAACATCTGATGGTTGCAATAGCAAAGGCCAACGGCAGAGGATCACAAGGTCAGAAACGCATTTAAATTGATAAAGGAAGAAGCAAGCATCTCATTTTCAATGTGGTTTTGGACGCAATATGTGAATAACCCCATAAAGATTTAATCTGAAATACAGTACAAGCCCTGATCTATAATAGATATGCAATTTCAAACCATTCGGATCAATTTCAAGTTACAACACACTATTAAATACATATTTTACAAACTACAGAAAATAGGCAACAATTTTTATTACACTTGCATGTTATGATCTGGTGGAAGAAGAACTGGTCCATATAAACTGTAACAATTACTGATAAAGTCCCTGTCAAAGTCTGACAAAGTCCAATACCTAATCTCTGCTCCTTCCTTTAATAGCAAACGGCTGGTGAAACCCACATTGCAGGGTAGGTTTTTGTATCAAAATTTTGAAAGATTACAGGAACAACCACAGCACTAGGTTGACTATACTTTGGTATTGTTGTGAAAATGAACTTTAATCCTTTATTCTCCGCAGCTGAATGTCCATCTGTCAGTGATCGTCATCTTAATGTCATGATCAGTCCTGTGATCCCCCGCGCTCCGCTAGTTTCTAAAGGAAAAGGTGCATTCACGTTTTACCAGATCCGACACTTCATATTTAGGGATCTACCGTGTTGATGTCAGTGCGTTCAGGTAAAAGATCCAAACCCAACACGAATCATTTATTCGACTCTGAGTCAACTATTTCCTTAAAGAATAAATAGTTTTAAACATGATGCCCCTGCAGAATTAAACCTCAGCTGGATGTTTTTATTCACTTAGTGCTGTGTTACACACTGTATGATAGGTCATTTTTTAAAACCCATAATAGGGACTCTTTAAATCAACTGGTGATTATATAATTCAGTTAGCTATAAACACACACATTTCAAAATGTAAAACCTCACCAATACCCTTAAATACAAAACAAATCAGTTCTTCCTACAATAGTGTTGTACCAATAACATAATGCCCATGCAGAAACATGTTACACCATTTGAAGTGAATATAAATGACTGCAGTTTAAAATCACACTTGGGCACGTTTTCATTGGACAGCTGGACAGATGTGCTGCTAATATCCCTCTCTGTCCAGCAATGACCATTTCACCACGGTCATGCTGAGACACATCTGGAACAGGACTTGTTCCACCAGCAAGAGTCTAATCTCTCTCTTTCGCACACTCATACACACACACATAGAGAAACGCATACTAACACACCAAATGTCAAACTCAATTTCCCTCATTTAGGCTCATCTTCCCCATCTCCTAAGGTCTTTCCCTTAGCATCCAAGATCTTAATTATGGTAATACCTTCACCCACTGGGCAGCTGAAGCGCATGCAGTATATTTGGATATGCGCACGGGTCAAGGTTCTGCTAGCTAGCACTGCATTGTTAACACTGGCTGGTAGATGCCATAACACACCATCTGGCAGCAGAAATCATTGACAGCCATTCAAAATTTAGCTGTGCCAAAATTTAAATCTGAAATATTTCATTATCATATTACAGCAGATGTTTCACCAGTACCCAGTTGGTTTAGAAAGGATCTTAACAGTAAGAAAGAGGATTATGGTTTGCATGAAAACTCAGGATATTCGCAATTTTGAAATTAGCTCCAGAGACGTTAGTCACGTGATACTTTAGACTTGTAACAAAACAAAAGATAAGCACCAATAATCAAAGATGGAAAATAATGTATATTCATCCTGATTCTACAATGATTTCAGATTTAGCATAATCCTTTAGCATTATTATGATATAATAAGCTCATATATCTGAGAAAACTGTGAGGACCTATTTTAATTGTTAATAATATCAAAACATATGTTATCTTTAATATTTTATAACTTTCATTAACATTACCAAGCAATAGTTACACAAGGAAATCAAAGTTTTCTAGCTAGAACTGTACAGTTGCTGGTAGATGTCAAAACTAAACTACTTTACATATCTTAATAAAACATATAATATACAGTATAGTAGATTTTTTGTCTATTCAGTTTAGAAAAGATGTTAAAATGAGAAACACTTTTATGTTCAGAATAGATGCTAGTGAGAAATTAGTGTCAAATGTTTGATATTTATGGCTTACACAACTTGATAAAACAAAAATCCTGTCAGGTTTTTGAGAGTTACAGTAGCTTGACTTGTTAGCATTACTGGTACATGACTGTTTACGAAGCATATCCTATGTCGCGGAACACTGTGTATTTCATTTAACTATAGTTATTCAATCTTTTTGTTAAAACTTTCATCAACATACCAAATAATATATCCACAAAAGTGTCAAGGTTTGCTAGCTAGCACTGCATAATTAGCTCCTGCTCGTAGAACGCATAACTAAACCATCTGGCAGCAAAAAGCATCTTTCTCTATTGACAGCGATTCAAAATTAGCTCTGCCAGAATTTAAATCACAGATATTTCATTATCATATTATAGCAGATGTTTGCCATTGCCCAAATGGTTTAGATAGAATCTTAACATTGAGAGAAACACAGTTCACTTCAGCTTAGCTTAAAAATACAGACAAAGAAACAACTCAGTTGAAACTCACAGCTCAGATGATTGGCTCAAAAATAAATGTAGCTATGAAACCAAGTGTACATGAGCAAACTTAAAAATGTGTATTTCCAGGGATTCCATCCTGCAGTGTTTTTAGCATTAGCATCTGGCATTCCCAGCACACAGTTGTGCAATTCACTCATTTTTCTACGCTAGAGAACACAGTGAGTAGTTATTTTAATTGTAGTTACATTATTAACTCTCATTTCAAAATATTTTGTGAATATTTCATAACACTAGCAATCATTCGATATACAAAAGAGTCAATGGTTAGCTCTTGCATAGTTTCCCCATTGCCAGCTATTTAAATTTAGCCAAGTATTCTCCTCACAAAATAAATATTTCAGCAGATTTTTTGGCAGTGCCCAACTGATGTAGAAGAGACATTACAAAAGGAGAAAGTGGCTTTCAGATTCTCTCTGCCTCTTGCTTTTCACATCACAGCTAAAGAGAAAGTAGGTGCATGCGACTTTAGCTGTGGCTGGATTTAACAGATCTTCAGGATTTTCCTCTTGCAATGGGGGAGGAGCTGAAAATGGAGACATGAAGTCAGAAATGTTCTATTATACAAAGTGACTCTTATGTGGTGTTTGCATATCACAGATGAAGAGGATCAGCAGCAGCATTTGTCAAACAAGCTGTTTTAGACATGTTTATGTAGAGCAAAAGAAACATGTGTCATTCAACACTTCCTGTACAACTTAGCATACTGCCTGTTTGTACAAAAAATGTCAGCATAACCATTTAAATACCAACACAGTCTATTTTTACAGTTTTATTTTAACCCTTGTGTGCTGTTGGAGACGTTTTCATCCACTCTGGGGTGAGTTTGAGTCTTAATTTGCCAACAGATTTCAGCAAATGCAATGTTTTTTTGGTGATAAATCTTATTTTGACACATATTTTGGGAAAATGATTTGAACATTTTCAAAAAATCAACACTCTAGGCAAATTTACAACCTTTCTGTTATGTTATGTGGCTCACATTTATCTTGATATGTCTGAGAAAATCAAAATAAGCTCCTCAGCATCCAGAACATATAAGGCTATTTATGCATGCACAATATAATCTGCTGTTTCACTCCATAGAACTCCATATAAAAGCCAAAGAACTTTTTTTTGCGCAGGACTATCTAAAGTATTAACACTGCCAACTGATGATCATCATTACAAATTGCACATTTTACCTCTTTCAAACAGGGAAATGCACCAACATTCAAGAATGCATGATCCAAAAATTGTGATTATAATGGCAGTTAATGGGGCAAAAACAGCCATGCACATACCACAAGTGTAGTAAATTTGAGCATTTCACACGCATTAATAAAAATGACAATAGAAGAGTTAGAATTAGAATTTACATACACATTTATTTATTTTTTACTGTCTTAACTGAAAATATGTATCTGCGAGCATCAGTAGAACTGACAGTGAGTGAACTCATCACTGATTGTGTTTGCATACACATTCTTAACCCAATTTTGCTTGATAAGCCAACAATGCATAGCTTCACTTAAACGCATTAACCCATTTTCCTTTATCAGATTAAGGTTATAAAAAAGGATCATCACACAGACAATATGCTAATTTTGCTCATCATGTCAACCAGTAAACGGTATTCTGTTAATTTACTGAAGTATATGCATGTGTGATATATGAAATGAACATGCCTACACTGTGAAGCAAACATTTTAGCATATGGGAGATTTAAATATACTCCAAACTTAGATATGTTCGCTTCCACCGCCAAAATAACCATGATAACTGTACAGTGGTTAGGCCATCATACTGAAGCAGCTAATAAATAATGGTTTTGCAACACCATCCATAGTTTACACTGTTGTTATACAAATGGTACTCAATGTACCAAAAAAGTATTGGTGTTGTCTTAAGGCTAATTTTCTAACATGATGTTTTAATAACTTGATCAACTAATAAGACCTGAAAAAATTATCAAATCACATTTAAGCTATGGCGTTTGCCTCAGAAAAAGTCTGCTGGTCAACTTAAGTGTGATGGTTATTAGAAAGGATACTGCTGCAGTCAAGTTATTGAGAATTATTCAATTTATGTATTAAACAACCCCTTATAGTGTGTTTTATTAATGTCTATCCTTACCCCAAGTCTAAACCTAACCCTTATAGTAATATAAAAAAAATAATTATTGTTTTAATGTCACAAAAATGATTCTATCTTGCCGTTTGCTACTGTATCCCCTTTAGACTTGACCACTGAGAGCCTATGAGCAAATTTGACAGCATATTTGAGTATTTCCAAGGATTATTCAATGATTTACGAGATAGCATGATGCTAACTGCTAGCAGAGATCTCTTTAGTATATGCACTCACATAAAAATGGGTATCATATAGTAAGAATGTCATAGGCAAAGTGCCAAAAAACATGTCAGAGAAAAACAGGAGTAGGAATTGATGTTAGGAGGATCCCCTGGAGACTGAAAGAATCAGGAAGAAGGAATTCACATAGAGTCTTCCATGAACCGGACCCCTACTTGGCAGCAGAGGACTCTCTGAGGACTGCTGGGACAATTCCACACTATTGATTTTTGCTCTAGAAGGCTTGTATCTGCTGAGACTCTACAGTAAGGCTTCTGAATTGGGGAAGTTGTCTGTTTGTGTGCGAGTCAGCTTGTGTGTGTGTCGCTTTAATGGCCTCTCAAGCCGTCAGCGAGTTAAAAACGCTTTCAGCGGGAATGGGATAGGAGAAAAGAGAGGAGGGTGGACAGATATCAGACATACTCATGGTGCGATGTGGATAGAGTGGTGGATTTCTCTCTGGAGGAGCGAGCACAGCCCCGAGTGTTTAGATGTTGTGTAGCCGACTGAGATAGATAAACAGTACTGTTCTCTAAGGCCCAGCCTTCCTGGATTCAGTTTAATCAGTAACCGTAGGCCACAAATTACTTGACAAATACAAGCTTCCCAGAGATCTATAAGATAATTCTCAAAACTTACTTTTTTATGCAACTCTTGACTAAATATTCGCCAAGAAAACATTTGTAGCTCACATTTTACCTCAAAATCTGGGGAATTAAAAAATAAAATAAAATAAAATAAAATAAAATAAAATAAAATAAAATAAAATAAAATTAAATTAAATTAAATTAAATTAAATTAAATTAAATTAAATTAAATTAAATATGTCCTTATTTTTTCTGAGGTGATTTTACCTGAGGTGATCCTTAAATTAGACCTAATATTCTTTGGATAAAATAAAATTAAATAAAAAAAAGGTAACATCTTATTTTGATGGTCAATTTGAGTATTAGTAGACTGTCTGCCTAATATGTTGATACTGCTGCTAAACAGACATTTAACTGACTGTAAGAAACTTTGCAAGTACATGTCAACTTACACAAACCTAACCCCAACCCTAACAGTCTACTTATAATCTAATGAGAATAAGTTGGCATGTAGATAAAATGTAAACGGACAATCAAAATAAAGTGTGACCAAAAATAAAATCTAATAAAAAAAAAAAAAACAACAAAACAAAAGTAAAATAACGAAAATTAAAATTATAATAAAAAAATTATAATAATAACATATTACACAATACACATGGGTAGGGCCAGACGGAATCTGCGGACATTTTTTGCTATTTCTGCAGAGAATTTCGGTAAAAGTCTGTGGATTTCTGCGGAATTATTTTGGGAGTATCATAACTAAAACATTCATATGGGAAATAAAAACTAATATCATTTTACTTTTATTTCATATTTAAAATGCAAATCCAATTAGATTCACTTTATTTGGCAAACAAAGCAAGTCTCTTATATAATATCTCCACTAAAAGACAGAAAATATTACTTTAAAATATGCATTTTACATAAATCAGATGAACATTTTCATTTTAGTCAACAATATTACTGCAATTATTTAAAAAACTTGAATAAACTTAGATTTACTCAAGTATATAAACAGAATTAATGATGGGCTAAAAATCTGCGGAAATCGTGGGAATTCTGTGGAAAATCTGTGGAAAATCTGCAGAATTCCTCGCACACAGATTCCTTGTGGGCCTACACATGGGGCAATGTGTTTACATTATAAGCTTGTGTCTGCGTGAACACAATATATATCTTTAAATTTGGACTGAAATACAACCCATTTCATGAATGACTTATTTGGGATCAGACAGATTATTTTAAACTAGACTCTGTCAGCTTCTGTATATAATATGCTCTCTAAATTAACCTTGTGTCTCTGTGAATTCAGTCAGACGGCTTCTCCATTAGGAATGACCAATCAGGTGAACCCAGCGTCTTTATAATTCAAGCTAGGTCACACCGCAAATGGAAAAAAAAAAAAAAAAAAAAAAAACGTTCTGACCCCAGGGAGGGCCAATGAGTAAGTGAGGAGAGTGAGATGAGTAAGGTTCATTAGCATAATTACAGCTCTTGGAAAGTTTTGGTTTGATTAATGGTCGACACTCAAGCTCTGACACTGGAAAACCGAGGCACGTAATTTGTTGGGTGTCATGAGGGGATTCTTGGTCTTCAGAATGCAGCATGCGAATCTCTTTCATCTTTTACACACACAGTCTATTTTACACTGTATGTGGGTTAAACACACTTTCTTTCGCACACACACACACAGAGAGAAAGACACACAGGCACACAAACATGCACAATCTGCATGCAAATATGCAAAAAAAAAAAACATCCACGTTCATGGCATTTTAATTACAACAAATGCAATGAGAAAAACAGACACAAAAAATAATCAAAACACATATGTTCACCCTTTCACACATGAGTTTTAAATACTCTACCTGACCCTCCTGCATGAGTTTTTTTTGTGACCGTTACTTTGAAATATTGCGTTCTAAATTGAAGATGAAGCGTCAAGTTTATCACGTGACCCATCAGCCCCAATGATCTATGTATATTTTGTATTTTGTTTATTTTTGCCCTTTTCTGTAAATATTGACAAATGTTCTAATTATATAGTGACATTTCTGATGTTCCAATTCTCAAATATGTGATAGAACATATATTTTGTCTTTTAAACAGCTTAATAATGATCGTATTTGTTATATGATGAGTAATGGGCGCCTCCGTTGTTGCTAAACAGGATACATCTGTGATCGGAAGTTGACGAGAAGGATTTTTATTAGTTATTAAATTACACATTAATTGTATTTTATTAGTGTCTACCCCTACCTCAACCCTAAACCCAACCATCACAGTAATGTACAAATGTTGTTTGTTGTACAATTTGACAAAAATCACGCTGTATTGAGTATCTTCAGCTGTACCACTTTAAGATTTCACCCTCTTCTGTAGTGCGGTGTCAAGATGGGATATAGCTAAGGATACTCATGTTAATATAGCATATTTTTGTGACACTGTACATCAAATAATATATATATATATATATGTGTGTGTGTGTGAAACAACCAAAGAAAATATCCAGCTGCTGTATTTACGTCATGTTTATTCATAATTTTCTTCCAAAATACATGAAGGTATGTAACTGTTTATCTTGGAGAGGAATAGAGAAATTATCTTACGTGAATAAAGCATATCGTCCAGTTACATTGAAAAATAATTATTATTTTTGTCTCTATAGACATCCAGGTTTATTGTACAAACCTTAAATTGTATGTTTTACTTGTAGATATGTGTATTTAAATGTCTGCAACCTAAAATAAATGTTACTTGTTTGAAAGCACAGATAAATGATGAGTGATTTATGACAAGCGCTACTCACCTTTTTCTCCTCGTGCTCTGAATGTTTTAATCACACCGGTGTGACCGTATGCTTCAGTGACCAACCAAGGCTGATCACAACGGTGTGATCATATGCATGAAAAAGGACTAAAAAGCAAACCAAGCTGAATTTGGACATGAAAACCACAGTTTAAAATGTATTAATGCACATAATACAGATATTCAACCAAACTGAACGCAATTTGACATCAGTGACTCTATATTTTTCCAATCAATCATGGATTTTTCTTTGCTATTGCAGCAACTAAAAATAAAAAATAAAAAAATGTATTTTTCTATTGTTAATTTTCTGTTGTTCACAATATACAAATTCACCCAAGCTATCCACTTCAGACAAGCTGCCAAGCAGATTTACTAATTTACAATTTGGAGAACAAGAATTAATCATTTGGCTCTTAAACTGTGGTATGCCATCTACATGTTTATTTGTTATGTTGAACTACTGTACATCTCTCTCTTTTTATACCTCTCTCTGGCTCTCACCCTGTGTGCATGCGTGCATGTGTGTGTTACAGTACATCTTATTACAGTATCAATGACACCTGGGTGAACCTTAGCGTATCTGTGTTCATGAATCCACTAAAATGACCTTGGGTCCAATTGATTAAAAGCAAAACACTATGTTCTCTCAGGCCCATGATTCATGGACCCAGTTTAATCAGTAACCGCAGGCCACAAATTAGATTCAAGCTTCACACAGATCTTCAAAGATAATTCTCCAAACTTTCCACGAATGCCTTTTTCTTACCCTCAATGAACTTTCTGTTAAACCAAGTTAAAACATGAACAGTCCCATTAAATTATAATAATGTAATAACCAAACACTTTAAATTACTTTTACTAAGATTTATTAAAAAGCCGATTAATTTATTTTTGCCTGAGTTGTCCAGCATATGAACTATGAAATATATTAAAATGGATTGTATAAAATTGCATTAGTTATTTTAAAGGTCTAGTTCACCACAGAATGAAGATTCTGTCATCATTTACTCACCCTTATTTCATTCTAAATCTGTAAGACATACATAAATTTTCTGAACAGAAACATTTTAATGAAATTCAAGTGTGCTGAAAATCTGTTCATCTTAAACTCAGGTGATTTTAAATACTAATAAATTCATATGCATTGTGCAGTTTATTCCAATTCTTCTAAAGTGAAATGACAGTGTTACAAGGCTTACTTTCTTAAATAAGTCAAATTCAACAACATCAACAACAACAACAAAATCTATATTGATTTATCAAAGTTGTAGACACTCAATAAATGATGAGAACTCTTTTATAAAACACTAAAAACTTCTTAAATTGTCTTCTGAAAACCTTACGGGTTTGGAATAAGATAAGGGTGAGTAAATTATGACTGAATATTATATTCTATGTATGTATGCATGTGTGTATAGGTGGATGGATGGATGACTAGATAGATGATAATTACTTAAGAGCCTTTAAAAACATTTGTATTGTTGCTGTACACCACACATATTCCTATATATTACACTATACATGTATGTCCAAATATCCCCATAATATTAAATTGACCAATAATAAATTGACCCATCAACTGACCAATATCAGATAGCATCTTTTACACTATTGGGAGCAGGACAATTCAGATTCTTAAAAGGATTTGATTGGACAAAAGATTTGAGGATCAGATGTCATCAAATTCATTGATTTGGTATTAGACATTTTTTAATGCATATGTAACCCCACCGGTCCTACATCACCCAACCCACACTGAGCTAGGATTAAACTGGAAACTTTCCGCATGGGAGTGAGTTGCTCTAACAAGGAGGCTAAAGACCATAGGCTCTAGCGTCTGTCGCTAGAGCACCTTTAGAGGTCAGAGGAGTGAGGTTTACTTGCACACCACTTCACTAGCTGGCCTCCATCACACTCACCCTCCTAAAATTCACTCCCATCCGTGTCATGGCACCAATGTAACCCCGTCCTACACCACCCAACCCGCTCCGAGCTAGGATCGAATGGCAACTTTCCACATGGGAGTCGGTTGCTCTAACAAGGAGGCTTAAGACCATATAGGCTCTAGCGTCTGTCGCTATAGCACCTTTAGAGGTCAGAGGAGTGAAATTTATGTGCCCAGCACTTCACTAGCTGACCTCCGTTACACTCACCCCCCTAAACTTCACTCCCATCTGGGTCACAGCACCAATGTATCCCTGCCGGGCATACACTCCCCAACTCACTCTGAGTTAAGATCGAACCAGCAACTCTACACATGGAGATGCTAAAGACCATGGACAAGGAGGCTAAAGACCATGGCCTCTAACGTCTGTTGCTAGATCACCTTCAGAGGTCAGGGGAGTGAGGTTTACCTGCACAGCACTTCACTAGCTGGCCTGTGTTATACATACACCTTTTACACTTTAACTTTGTTATTGTTTTAGAACATGCTAGCTTTAAGACAACCCTAAAAGGATAGTTAACCCAAAAATGAAAATTCTGTCAGCGTTTACTCACACTTGTTTCAAACAGTTATGTGTTTCTTTCTACTGTCAAATATTAAAGAAGATATTTGGAAGAAAGATGGAAACATTTAACCATTGATTTCTATTGTATTTGTTTTTCCTACTATGGAAGTCAATGGCTACAGGTTTTTTTGAGGACTTTAAAGTGTATTTGAGACCAACGTACAAAAAAAAAAAGGAAAGAGATGTGCATTTAATGCTAGTCTGAATCCAGATAGACAGTTTAGTGACGCTATCTCTAACTCTAATCCGGTGAGAGCTAACGTAAACAACCAGTGAGCGCACATGCCATGATATCAGTTCCCAAACTCAGTCAGTCTGCTAAATCATCTCATATGTTCCTCAAAGCACTCACTTTAACAGCCTCCACATCGGCCGCGCTTTTCAACTCTCTCTCTCTCTTTCATTCTCCCTGTCTGCTTCCTAATCTTCTGCGGGTCTATTTAAGTTTAGATTCAGTAAAAGGCCAATAAAGAACCAGTTTAAATTCTTCATATTGAATACGCACACTCTATTACTATGAAAACTGATTTTATTGGCATGAGCTGCAGAGCGGCGGGGAAAAAAATAAATAAATAAAAGAAGAGGAAGGCACTCATCAGCCATATCAATTCACACAGTCTGAATTTCACAGAAGCCCCTTTCCCTCTGCTATGGAAAGTACAGCGTCTGGTCCTCAGAGAGAGTGTTTATTTGGCAGGTTTAGAGGTTTATGAGGCACAATGTAATTAAGGAGGCCTGGAGAGAGAGAATGCGCTGTGTGTCAGGATTGCGGTAGACTGAGATCTCATTATCACGAAGATGGTAAAGAAATGGTAACCCCGTTCTCTCACTCTTGGGCACCAATTTTGCCGTGTGCGAGAACGAATTGTCAGAATTACAGTCAAGCCTGTGATAATAACATTAAAGGTCCCCATAAGCAGGTCATGAGGCAGTCGGTTTATTTGCACATTGATATTTTACAGAACATAAGGCCAATAATTTACCAGTAGTTTATGACTGGATCGTTAAGGCACTCAGATCCGTTTTTGAAATGCTAAGCACCCGGGGATGTGAGCATGAAGCCTTCTTATAATGCTCACTTCTGTATAAAACTTCACCCAGGACAATTTTAGTATAGTAAAAGAATGCAAATGTCCACAGTTACTATTTGCAGTTCATTTTATGACACATAAAAATGTGTTCAAATGTGTATTTTTAAATTATATATAGTGGCTAATTTACATTTTCTTTTTACAGAGTGGCTATTTGCACTAGTTGGCAGAAGCTAATTACACTTACTTCACGTAAGATCACTCTAAAACTCGCAGAGTGCCTCAATTGGGGTCAAATGCTGGTCAAATTAAGGTGCGAATATTTGATTTTTGCGCGAGTAGAATCATGGGATCGATCAGACATTGGATGCAGTGAAGTGAATAAAAAAAAACGCCTTAAGTGGCTAATTTCTAGGTAAGTATAATGCTTTAAACATTTTTAAAGGCCATGGATGTTACAAGATGGTATAATGTGGTCAATCACATATCAATGTGATTGTTTGTTTTTTTGTTTGTTTGTTTTTTCATGAGGGTGGATTCCATAAACATGAAGCCAAATAGCTTGATGTATTTCTTTTAAATTTCAATGTGCAAAAACATCTGTGAGTCACGTAGAATGGCATGTCTATGTTTTGTAATGTTATGTTAATAATACGGATGACAAGAATTGTGATTTGCATTATTGAGTTGGCATGCCGCTGCAATATATAATAAAAAAACAGTTTATGTAACACAACTTGATGTGTTCTACCTGTATTACTTACAAACACACAATACTGTATGTGCAACGTAAAACTGACCCTTACCAATTGTGTACATATATTTTGCAGCCAGTTTAGACCAGTTATTTCATCCTCTCTGAGTTTAAAGTTTTTCAGAGTCATTTAGATTCAAGAATGAATTATTCAATTTTTCTCTCGCTCTCATGAAAGTATAGGCTTAAGTAAAAAGGTATTGCAAAACTGCATACAATTAACGAATAACAGCTATAGAAATTTAGGAACCTGGCCGAGCTATTTTTTAGTGCCAAAAAGGCGCATCTCTGTGGGTATGCAGAGCATGTGAGATTGTCTATGGGAGTGTTGACAGTTCACGCACGCATAGAACGAAACGGGTAAACAAGAGTGGACTTCCCACTACCTAATCCATTGCGGATGTTTCGTTATAATAGGCGGATACAAAATAGTGTAAAAGGATGATAATTATAGTAATTAAAAACATGTCACTAAATATATTTGGACGGCTGTTAATATACCTGGGTGGCTGACCCAAGTAAAGTCTATGTGAAGCCCTGCATTAGTTCTCTGGAATACTTGATTCTGATTGGTCAGTCATGACATTCGAAGGTATTTTTCACTCATTATTACATTTTTCTCTGGAATACTTGTTTCTATTTACTCAGTCATGGCATTTTAAATGTCATATTAAACTAACATATTTTTTAAGACATTAATTTTTTTTTCTCTCTCTGCACGCCTTATGTTTAATTAAATAAATCTTTATGTTGAATTAGGCGACGCGGTGGCACAATGGCTAGCACATTCACCTTACAGCAAGACAGTCGCTGATTCGAGCCTCCGCTGGGTCAGTTAGGATTTCTGTGTGGAGTTTGCATGTTCTCCCTGTGTTCACGTGGGTGTGCTCCAGGTGCTCCGGCTTCCCCCACAGTCCAAAGACATGTGGTACAGGTGAATTGGTTATGCTAAAATTGGCCGTAGTGTATGTGGAGTGTGTGTGGATGTTTCCCAGTGATAGGCTGCAGCTGGAAGGGCATCCGCTGCATTGAATATATGCTGGATAAATTGGCGGTTCATTACACTGTGGAGACCCCAGATTAACAAGGGGACTGAGCCAAAAAGAAAATGTATGAATGAATATGTTGAACTGCTTAGTACTGTGGAAAGTAACCATGTAATTAGTGGGATAATGTACATACAGCCATTTATTTTGCTGAATAAACTCCTTCAGCGGGCCGTTTTCTACTTGCTGTGTGCATTATCCCCTACATCAGGGATGTCAAACTCAATTCCTGGAGGGCCGCAGCCCTGCACAGATTAGTTCCAACCCTGCTCCATTACACTTACCTGTAGGTCAAACAAGCCTGAAGGACTTAATTAGTTTGATCAGGTGTGTTTAATTAGGGTTGGAACTAAACTGTGCAGGGCTGCGGCCCTCCAGAAATTAAGTTTGACATTCCTGTCCTACATAATAACCTGTCAATAGCAATACTCAAAACATACATCTCATGTGGGTACCACAACTATTAATACAGATAAAATAAAGAGACGAAAAATAAAATACATGTTAACCCCCAAGGGTCGAAGACAGCATACATTTATTTCGACTTAAAAGTGATCAGCTCTTTGAGAACAAACACTCCAAAAATAATTTGGCTGCTTGTTCAAACTACTTATTTAAAATGAGGTAAAACCACACAATTCTTGAGATTTTTGGGGGACAACTTAGGTAACTTTTAGGTTCAATTCACTTAAATGTGTTAACTTAATCGATTTTTGTTGGGACAACAGCAGTGAAGTATGTGGAACCCTGCATTTTTTAGTGACTGACCTATGTAATAACTAGAAAAAAATATCAATGAAGAAATTATGAAAGTGAATCAGGGTGAAATCAAAAATACTCTATTAGCTGTGCACTATATTCAAATCATGTTCTTATTGAAATGCACAGTATCAGAAGTATAAACATTCACAGATCCTCTTGTTTACCACAGAAGTGAAATATAGTTATTCAGGTTTGGAAATATAATTACTTTATGATGGATTCTGAGAGTTTAGAAGCACTACTTGGGGTTACTATGACAGTATTAAACAGTAAAAGAACCATTTAGGACAATGGTCTAGGCACCATTTGAATGTGCTTAAAATATTCTACTTGCTACTCAAGAATTTCAACATTTTAGTGCCTGAAAACTTTTTATTATTTCTATTAAGTTACTGGAGGAGCTGCGGAAGCCTGTTTTGGCCTCAGAGTAATAAAAACATAAAATAAAAAAGCTAATTGCTACTTTATTTTACATAATTGTACTTTATTTCCCACAAGGTGACTATGCATCTCACAATTGCAATTTCACTTCATGTAATTGCGACATACAAGCCATAACATTACCATTTAATATCTCGCAATGTGACCATTTCTTATATTTAAATGATGCTTAATCCAAGACCAAATTAGGCTTCATTGCAGAAACTCATAGCATCTTTTTTGCATTCCTCCCTTTTTAAAGCCACCTAAGTGTTCTCTAGTGGGATCTACAACTATGACAATCTAATCACCAAGAAGTGTGGTCTAAGCATCTATTCATTTTCACAGTCAACAAGCATTGAGATGGAGGAAAAAATGAATGGAAAAGCCACTTTTTTTAATCTCAACTATATAGACACTTGAATAATATGGTTTGGACGGCTTTAATTACAAATTGAGGGAAAACATGTTGTGGTGTCATATGAAGAAAGGTAGCTGTCCATTAGACAGAGTAAGAAATAGAGAGAGAGAGAGTTAGTGAGAGAGTGAGAGAAAGAAAATAAATAAGAGATAAGTGCATCTCTGGCACATTACAGAAAGTGAGACGCCACAGTTACGGGAAGTGTGGAAAAGAGGGTTTAGGCAATTCAATTGAACGCTCTTTCAAATCGAGTTTTTGATTATATATTTACTTATTTGTTTGTTTTCTATTGCCTGTGGGCTCAGCTCTACAAATAGGCATGTTATATTCATTGCATCTCAATCTCACTGTCTTTGAAATTCACCAAAAAAAAACAAACTTTTACACACATATCATCACATATGCTGGGATAAACGACATGTGTTGATGCTTTATGCGTAGGCTGCAGTGATTTATCAAATGCATGACCCATTAGTGTGTGTCACAATCTAGGAAATTATGTGATTATTCAACTCAACAAATTCAAATCTGAATGATGACGCTCTCGCTAAAAACCTTGCCAGATTTGCTCTAGTCTAAAAAGCTATTCAGATGAAGAATGTTGATTACGAGGGCCATTTTCTTTGAGACTGGAATCTAGCTGTGATATTGTGACTGAAGTCTGTCTGGGAGACCGGCCCAAATGGGAAGTGCATACTGTTAGATTTGTTCTGTGTACCTTTTATGATTGAATCTTGTTAGATTTATAAGATCCGACCTCAATGTGATCTTAGTTAAAAGCAAAGGTAGGCTGTGTGACTTTGAGAATCGTGTTTATTTTAATTAATATGACAAAGAAAACGATCTGCTAGAATCCTTGAGTAAACAACTACACGCATCCATCAAAAAATAATAAAAGACATTGACTAGTGGATTAAAGACAAAATGGTCAGAGGAAACTGAAATCAGTTAGTAGCATCTAATACAATGAAGTGCAGACATTTTAAAGGTTTGATTTAATTCTCCACTTTAGCTAAAGAACAACTGATAACATCATGCGGTGCTGTTACTGATTCTTCATTAGACATTTGTCATGCACAGCTGACAATCTCCATTTACACTGATCTACAAGAACAACTAAATATGCTGTATTATCCGGCCAGTGGTTGGCAAAGTCTTTGAAACAGACTCTGTTCTTTTTTTTCTTTTTCTTTTTTTGATGAAACCAATCTGCATTGGAGAAAGTCTTATTTGTTTTATTTCAGCTAGAAATAAAACAGTTTTTATTTTTTTAAACACCATTTTGAGGACAAAATTATTAGCCCCTTTAAGCAGTTTTTTTTTTTCGATTGTCCACAGAACAAACCATCGTTATCCAATAATTTGCCTAATTATCCTAACCCTAGTTAACCTAATTAACCTAGTTAAGCCTTTAAATGTCAATTTAAGCTGTATAGAAGTGTCTTGAAAAATATCAGGTCAAATATTATGTACTGTCATCATGGCAAAGATAAAATAAATCTGTTATTAAAAAACTATTAGTATAGTTATTAAAACAAATATGTTTACAAATGTGCTAAAAAAATCTTTTCCCCATTAAACAGAAATGGGAGGGATAAACAGGTGGGCTAATTGTTCAGGGGGCTAATAGTTCTGACTTCAACAGTACATGTCAACTTATACTAACCCAAAACCCAACCTAACTAATCTGAATTAGTTGGCATGTAGATGCAATGTAACATAAATTTAACAAACGGACTATCAAAATAAAGTGTGACCTATATATAATATGATCATATCTATATCAAAAGAAAATATTCTGAAGGCTGTCAAATTTAGGTGAAAATCTTAAAAATTGGCAACAAGTTTACCGTATAATACAGGTGCTATTCATTAAGTGATCTCAAGAATGTGTGGATGCAAAATTTAGTACGCAGAACTGTTGTCCAGTTTTAGTATAGGCTGTTTACTACACAGACGTCAGAGGAAAAGACCCAGAGACTGCACAAGCTTAAAACCAGGGTAGAAAAAAGCATATAACTTAGATTTTTATGTTTTTGAATGTAAAAAAACATGTGAACATTCAGTCAGATCTCACAAGCAAATGTAACTATTTTATGTACCATTATTAATGAACCTTAAATTAAGTTAAATTAATTGTCCACAAATTTGGACACCATAAATGAAAGGGTTAAAGTGAACTCTGTAAAAAATAAATAAATAAACAAATAAATAAAAACTCAAAAGCTGTCTATGAGTAAAACTGCACAAAGAAAAATTGTTTCACTCTGGCAGATGCAATCAAGTATTCCAAAAGTTTCATAAATGACAATTCATGTCCATAAATATTTGCAAAAACAACGAAGTAAACCTAACCACTGACTTAAAGCTGTTTTGAACCACATTAGCAACCACATTAGTTTACCTTCATTTTGCATTGCTTTTATCTGCCTTATCAGACCAGAAATAACTGAGCAGTTTTGTTTTTTTTTAAGAACGATGCACGATGGCGCAGTGGGTAGCACAATTGCCTCACAGCAAGAAGGTCACCGGTTTGAGCCTTGGCTGGGTCAGTTGGCAGTTTTGTTTCTTCCGTGTGCTCCGGTTTCCCCCACAAGTCCAAAGATATGTGGTATAGATGAATTGGGTAGGCAATATTGTTCGTAGTGTATGTGTGTGAATGCAGGAGTGTATGGGTGTTTCCCAGTGATGAGTTTCAGCTGGCAGGGCATCCGCTGCATAAAACATATGCTGGATAAGTTGGAGGTTCATTCTGCTGTGGCGACCCCTGATTAATAAAGAGACTAAGCAGAAAAAAAAAATAAACGAATGAATGAATGAATGCACAAAAGTTGTTCATTTCACGTAGAAACTGCAGTTAAATAAATGTTTACAGTCAGTACATTTTTGCAGTTTCACAAAAATTGTAGGTTAAATCATATCCAATAAGCATGTGTTGAAAAACTACTGTATTATGCATGCTGAACAGTAGTTGGCCATGTTGCCTACTTTTTTTTTTTGGCATGTCTCTTTTCAAGAACAACAACAACGAAAAGGCAATAAAAGTAAAACAGCAACCCAAAGTTTCTGTCATTTTAAGGACTTTGGAGGCTGAGATTCATTGAAATGAACTAAAGCTGAATATGCGTAGGAACAAAAGACATATACTGCACTCACTGAATGTTATTCCAGACATCAAGATCAGGACAAAAACCACACAGGGTGCAGCTAAGTAAAGAGTTCAGTTATTAGGTTACACAACTGTGGCTGGTCATTCAATAACACAGCTTAAAACAGTCACATAATGGACGATGAGGTGTTATTTCAGCAGCGTAAATGGGTTAGTGTACCCATTTCAATGATATAAGCATTTATAGCACCATTGTCCTTTGCAATTTACTGTCCACGGTCAGAGCTTAGCTTGTGAAATGGTAAATATTTTGCTCTAGAAAGAACTCTCTATATACAGTATAAAGCAAGACAGACAATAAGAAGCTCCACAGAAAAAAAAAGTACTGAGACATGAAGCTGATTGTTGTGCATCATTTTTTCAAGTTATTCATTTTCATGCACTTCTAAATTTAAAGAAGTGAACAAAATAAGTTAATTTAAGTGCACAAACTGCTATGCAATCATTTGACTACATTAACATCACTGCAGTGTTATACGGTAGAAGAAGTAGGTTTGTAACACCCCCCCCCCCCCCCCCCCCCCCCCCTCAAACAGCCTTTTTACAACCCATATTGATCCATACTGTTTAAGAATTCAACCCAAGGGCTTGTGGGTAATTAATGCTGGCTTTAAAGCAAACATCATCGTTCTTCAGGAAAATGTGTTTGGTTTTAGGGTTTTGGAGTGAGAGGAAGAAGAAGAAAAAAACAAAGAGGGAGGGAGCACATAACTGCTTAAAAACACACTGACATGTACAGTGTTTGTGTGTATGTAGGTGTGCATATACTTTGTACAGCTTCAGGCTTTTAGGACTAAATAAATATCAAGTTAACTCGGTTTAAAGATTTTAAAAAAGTCCATAATGGCTCAATTCATTTTCATTTACAGGTACAGAAAACAGATGAAGATAGCAAGTTTTTTAAACCCTCCTATTAAGCTACAACTTTGGTAACAGTTTTTAATTTCTGGGCCTTTAAATTTCTTGACCCCGGCAAGTTGAGATTCCAAAATGTTTATTTTATTTTATTGAACTTTATTTTATTTATTTATTTTATTTATTTATTTATTTATTTATTTATTTATTTATTTATTTATTTATTTATTTATTTGTTTGTTTGTTTGTTTGTTTGTTTGTTTGTTTGTTTGTTTGTTTGTTTGTTTGTTTGTTTGTTTGTTTATTTCCATCCATTCATTTATCTGTCTGTCTGTCTGTCTGTCTCTTTATTTAATTGTAATTTTTAGCAACTAAAAGGCTTTGTCTAGGGTAGTTTATGCCATGGTTGACTACTTAAACACCGCTAGATAGCCCTCAAATCCCTCCCCCACAACCTGCCCCTAATACATCCACATTGCTAAATTACCTAATATTGGAAAAATGTATGTATTTGATGTTTTTATATGTCTACATACTTTTGTAGCTTGTAAAATTGGGAAGGAAGAATCATTTGTTTTATGAAGGATAGAAACACTAATTATGTTTGAAAAACAAATACAATTTCCAACATTAGGAGGGAATTTATTTTTAAACAAGCCGGAAGCAAGTCGTCAAGATTTCATCTCAAGGGATAACAGACACACTAATAATGCAAAGTTTTAAAAGGTAGATGGCATTTTTCAATAAATTGCACTCCTGTAGAAGACACCTACAGTACATGCATTTTACACCTAATTCCAAAGTTTTATGTTGAATTCTACAGTTAAAGAAACGAAATTGTCAACTGTCTACTGTCAAAATTATTATTAATAATAATAATAATAATAATTATAGTAATTACTCGTGTTATCATGAAAAATACAGTTTATCATATCACAAAATCACAGAAATGTAAAATAAATAATAATATGTAGTACTATATGCCAGATGTAATACTCATCTTATCATATATTGAGTGTAGGACATGCACAACATGTATCATTCACACACACAAAAAAAAATAAATAAATAAATAAATGGAAGAATGCAGTGTGTAAAACTAAACTAAAACGGTGGGCCGAGACAACAATCCTCAGGGTTTTTTAACTTGCTACCATCAAACTCAACTAGAATCCATTGTGATTTCCCCTCAAGATATAATACACCACTATTTTGCTTAGAACCATGTTCAAACTCACTCATGTTTCTTCCCATGAATGCTAGAAACAGGTTCTAAAACAGATCTACTGTTTTTGAAGAAATCACATGACAAAATACTCCAACTCACAAACACAACGGCTAACGAAAAACTACTAAATAGTAACTGGCTCCTTGAGAATTAAAAAGGAAAGTCCAAGCTTGTAGTTAAAAATCTTCTTTAAGTCCCACAAACACTCACCCACAGCAGCACGCTCTCACTGCTCCCTCTCAAGATTTTGACAGTAGATTAAACCACAGCCACTCATCAAAGCTTCCTATATGCCTTGATTTCTGCGACTAATTCAGAGCTGCTCTGTGCATCTGTGTGAATGTGTGCGTGCGTGTGTAAGAGAGAGAGTGCTTGTAGGGTCACAATACATCAGGTTTGAGTATAATCTTGTAATGGCCCAGATTGTTTCAGATTTATACCTCCTAGTGTTGGACGCTTCTCAAGAGGCGGCAATTCAATAATTGATTCAGACAGAGTAGAACCTCTCGGTCTCTTAAAATGATTGAGGTAGGGTATGGTTGGAGAGAGAGAAAGAGAATTAGGCAATAGCCCTTCAACAAGGCTCACTTAGTTGTGAGGTGGCTGAGGAGAAGAATAATGACAAGCGTTTTATTGTAACACGATGTCATGAATTTAGTCATCCAAAAACAGAAACTTGTACCAAAGACTCTGTTCGTCTTCCAGTGCTCAGTCTACTGCGACTGTAATAACAGTGACATAAATGAGGTCAGTCAGCAAAAGCATGACTGAAATTCCCCTTCAACTGTTATCATTGGTTGCAAGTGAATTATATTTTGCAATGCAGCAGATGTTAGACTTTCATTACTGATGGAATAGTTAAAATACGCTTTGCAATGTAAGCAAATAAATACAACTTTACATAAAAATTAACGGTTATTTTAATAATCTAAAAATACTCGGGTGGGGGTGAAAAACACATCCTGGAACCCTGGAAGAAAAATAAATATTATCAGCATTAATAATAATAATAATAATAATAATAATAATAATAATAATAATAATAATAATAATAATAATGTTGTTGTTGTTTATTAATTAATTATTATAATAATTCTATAGTAATAATAGCAGCAACATGTAAAAGTGATTTCTGATAGATTTTGTAGCTATGAAGACTGGGATAAGGACTTTCACTTGGACTACACTTCCCACAATGTTCTGCATCTCACAGCTGAAACAGTTTACTAATCTGGACATTGACACATACACACAACTGCTGATCATTTACATTGATTATAAGTACGTTTTTTTACGTTTTTATAAGTACGTTTCCATTTTTTTTTTTCTTTTCTGTAACAATGAGTGGCAATAAAGATGAAGTTCCAGTTAGAAATGCTCAAAATAGCAGATTAACCGTTAACCGAAAGGGTGCATTTTAATCAATGAATGGTATCTGTTAAATGATTAAAAAAATATTATAAAATCAGATGCTAAAGACATAATCTTTAATGATTTACAATGAAAATGTTGACAAGTAAAAGTGCGGAAAACAGCCACAACTTGATGTGCAAAACAAGTTCTATTAGGTTGGGTTGCCCAAACTTGGTCCTGGAAAGCCAGTGTTCAGCAGATTTTAGCTCCAACCCCAATTAGACACACCTTTATCAGCCAATCAAGCTCTTTTTATGTATAAAAACTTCCTGTCAGTCATGTTAAAGCAAATTAGAGCCAAACTCTGTAGAACACCAGCCATCAAAGCACTGAGTTTGGGCACCCTGACTTTAAAAGAACACTCTACTCTTTGAAAAATAGGCTCATTTTACAACCCCTTGTAGGTAAACAGTTGAGTTTTACCAATTTTGAATCCATTCAGCTGATCTCTGGGTCAGGTGGGAGCACATTTACCTTAGCATAAATTATTAAATCAAATTTCAGAAAACCAAGAACCAAATGACCATTAGCATCATGCTAAATGAAAAAAAGTTTTGACATTTCCTTCCTATTTAAAGCTTTACTGTTTAACTTCTCTGTAGTTAAAGAGAAGTTGTGTGTAACAGAAAATGAAAGTTGTTTTTTCTACAACAATATGGTTATGAAATGTACTCTCATTCTGACATAATAATCAAGGTTCTGCTGTATTATAGCTGCAGCATGCGTAATGATATTACACAGTGCCTGAAAGCTGTCTAACTTATGTCAATATAACCAACGTAACCACCCACTTAGACAGGGTGTTTGCCTTGTAACCATGTAGACAGTTGTCCATTTGTGATGATTCAGAACATATTTATTTAGACCCCGTTTACACTGCCTGTTAAATGTGACCCGATTACGATTTTTTGGCTCATATGTGACACAGATCGGATCTGTTCTATGAACAGAAAAAAAAAATAAAAAAACGCATGCATTCAGATATTTAGAGATCAGTTTCAGGCCTACTTTTTATGTGGTATATGTGTATAGGTTCGGCATATTCGCATATTTCCACAAGACTATTTCTTCCATCGTGGCTGGTGTGGCGCAGATGCTAGAACCCGCCTTTACGCATGCATGATATCGTTAATTTTATAGCAAGTGTAAACGCATGAATCGAATATTAATCACAATTAAAAGAACATTTAAATGGACTGGCAAAAAAAAATTGGATGTAGGCAACAAATTGGAATTGGGCATCAAGACCAGACAGTTTAAATGTGGCATATTTATCTGAACCAGAATACATGGAAGTTAGTAAATTTTCAGGCTCTGCACAATATCATTGAGCCTGCTGCATCCATGGTATAGCAGCAAAGTACTTTAATGCCACAATGGGAGTATAGCTCAAAGCCATATCGGCCTAGTACACGATGTATCTACAGAATAGTCAAGCATTAAATTGAAAACTACCGTAGCACCTTGGTCTTTTTTGAGTGAGATGCTAATGGCCTAAGTGGAGAGTTCTTTTAACATACATTGAAAACTTTTAAGATCACAAAACATAATTTGGGGAACCAAAAAAAAGTGAAAACCTATTGTTTCTTTCTGGCAGACTCATTTTAAGAATGTGAGTTTCTACCTAACTTTGTAGAGCAAATGTGGGTGTCTTTGCAAATCTGAGCACAGTTTGTGACATTTCGAAGAGCACTTTTGAAGCTCTAAAAAAGACAGCGTGTCCTAACCTGAGCTCCTAAAGATAAGCAATTTATGTGTCCAGACTGAACATGTGGTACAAGACAGCACAATAACATCCAATCAGAGCATATTTCACAGCATTGTCATTGTAATGCAGGAACTGATGAGCAATGCAACTTGACAACTCACCAAAAAAGAAGATATATCAATTGACAAATATCACTGCTGATTAGGACAAAAGCTCACATACATGAAAGAATGAGCTTTTATCACTTCCTTCTTTCTTCTCTCTGCAATCAAACAATCAGAAGCATTCGTCTCCTCTGTTGTCGGAGGGCTGTTAGTGAGACACTCACTGGCTGATATTACCACCAGAAAGGCTTAAAGATCGATTCGACCAAATCCTCACTTAAGTGAGTTGCATCAAGATATCCCCTCACATACATAATGTCATCAAAAAGCAGCACAGAAGCTATTTTTGCTCACAAATACAAACTCTTTAAATCTCTAAAGCTGATCCCTACTTTATCAGATGAAGGTTGAGCTCCTACTAGAAAAACTGACCGGGGGACAAATTGAATACAGCCTGTGGGAATAAAATACAGATAAACAAACCAATATTACAATACATGATGTCAATAGTTTTGTTTTTAGTTGATGCATGATGATTATTTTGTGTAAACCTCCTGAACTGCAAATTTCTCTACACTCTGTTAGTTAAAACTATTGTACTTATTGAAATGAATTGAAAAAAACACAATTCTAGAGTTTTTTGGGGGACAATTTAATTGTTTTATGTTCAATCCACTTAAATTTGTAAAAACTAATAAGTTACCTTAATTCCTTTATGTTGTCCCAGGACAACTCAATCCTGTAGAATCCAGCATTGTTTACAGTGTACACTGGTAAAAATGCTGGGTTCCACACAATTCCTTCCTTCTGTCCCAACACTGCAAGTTAAGTTAAATTAATCGTGTTGGTGCCAGTGGTGTAGTGGTTGGTGCGTTCACATATGCACTCGTGTGCTCACGGCGACCTGAGTTCAATCCTATGCCGATCCTTGCCCTCTCTCTGCTCCCCATGCTTTCCTGTCAATACTTTATACTGTTCTGTCCATTAAAGGTGAAAACCTTGAAAATATAATATTTAAAAAAATAAGTTACATTAATTGTTTTTACAAAAGTGTAAAAAAAAGTGGTTTAACAAAGCTTAAATGTACTAAAACAGTGACTTTGGAAGACCAAATTCTGGATTTAAGTGAAAATAAATAGTGTGTCGATTAGTTTATAATCTAAAAGCAATTTGAAAAAAAGACTACAATAAGCTCAATGTGACTGTTCTGGAAAACCAGGTTTGTTTACCATCTTATTTCTAGTAAGTATTTTCTATAATAATACTAATAATAATAATAAATAAATAAAGAGCAAGTTTTTTTTTTTTTTTTGTTTTTAATTAAGAAAGGTGGATGAGGATCATTGAATGTACAATTTCAACTCTGAATATACAAAAAAAGTAGTTGTAATTAAAACCCCAGACAGTAGTTGCCAGTAAAACCAATAAAGGCTACAAATAGCAGAGAACTACCAATATTCACCTTGAATGCAATGCTCAAAAACAATGCATGAGTAATGCAGTTCTTTTAAAGAAATAAAGATTAATTAATTTATTATTAGTATTATTATTAATACACACTCTACCATCAAAACCATTCATGAAATTCATTGAAAGCCTGCAGAAAAACCACAAGACTTGGTTCAATAAACACAAAGAGGCCAGTCAATAAACAATAAATAAGCACAACAAATTGATCTGCCATCACACATGAACAAAATCAACGAACAAACAAATTAAACCAAAACCCTTCACTTCCAAATGTGTGCTTGCTAGGAAAAAAGATGGTAAAAAATCGAATAAACCACAAAACATTTTTTTTTTTTTTGGTTTCAGCTTAGGTTTGCTTGAACTGAGTAATATATTAATCTCACTCACCTGCACGCTGGCTGGCAAGCCTATATCGTTCTTTTGTGGTTGTGGCCATGAAAGCTGTACAGCTCAATATTGCCAACTAATGAACTGGCAGGGTTATGTCACAATTAAAAGGGGATTTTGCTATATGGATGGAGAGTTCTGCTAAAATTGTGTTTTTGTTCTGGCTTTAAAATAAGGCATTTGAAATTGACATAAAAAACACTAATATATTACAGTACAAAATAAATGATTATATAAAAAAAAATAAAACGCATAATACATTTATTTAAAACTTTAATTATATTTATTTAAATGTAATTATATTTAAAACAAGAAGATAAACACAGAAAGGAATATTTAACATTTATATTGTACAATACAATACACAATACAAGCCGTGGGAACAGAATGAGGCCACCGCGTAAGTGTATTCACCTGTACCGTGCACCGGCCCCGAAACCCATGGATAGAGCTCTGGACTATTAGAGGAGGAATGATGGCAAAAGAAGCCGAGAGAAGACTGGGCCTGGACAGATTGTTTTATTTTTGTTTTCAGTTTGATGGCAGTCTCCTTGAGGAGCTGCCGTCCGTTTGTTTTGGTTTAGAAGGCAGTCTCCTTGAGGAGCTACCGTCTCTTTTATTAATAAATATTTTAAAACTTTGTCGGTCCTCCACCAACTTTATCCTGGCGGCCAGAGGGCCGTAAACTTCATTACAAGCACTAATCATGGGTTTTTGGAAATGTCCTTCTATACAGTGTGCAACACAGCTCTAAGAATCTTTAAGACTTGTTTAAATGATTCGTCATTCGTTCTGATCTTTTATCTATTCGTGTCGACGTCGTCACAAAACAATATGAAAGTCTGAATCCAGTAAAATGTTAATGCGTCTTTCACTTCAAACACTAGCGGGTGTGTCTGGTACTGATCGTGACTGAAGATGAGCAAACATTAATGAGTTAAAGTTGATAAATACAATTATTTACTTTGCAACGGGGATTCGTCTGTTGTTTGTTACAGAAAGGATCCAAAAACACTATTGATGTATGGGACTTTGTCAGATCTTGACAGGAACTTTATCAGTACACAGTTCATGGGCCAGTTTCTTCCTCCACTTCACAAGTGTAAGTAATTGCGATTAAAATGGCTGCCTCCATGTTTTCTCTAGCTTGCAATATATGTACTTAATTGTGTTATGTTACATGTAATCACTCCACATGGCTTGTACTGTATCCGGTTAACTTTTTATATTGACATATCTTATTGATGAAAACTTGACACATGCGTTTGTCAGCTCGCAATCTTCTGCTCACTATCAACTGTTACTACACATGTGCGGCGGTCAAATTTCAAGTTAGTTCAGTTTTTGTCACTGTGTGGATTAATACTGAATGTGTGCAGTTTGTTCTAATGGTTAAGAATAGAGCAATATGCTGGTGTTTAACTGCATTGCTTTAATGCTCTCCTACATTGGGCTCACACATACACTCTGCACTCTGACTACTTCAACAATGTTGATAAGCCATTGTGGGCGTTTCTCTCTGTTTAACGCTGAACGCAGTCAACCAATAGCAACACTCGGTCATTGGACCAATCAGCACAGATTACATTCGTGCTAAGGGTTTTGGGAACAATTTAATCGCTGAACATCATATGGGAGTCAGGATAATTTGGTAAAATAAATGCACAATATAAGACAATGAAAGTGTTTTTTGACCTTGCATGCATATCAGCCTATAGTTGGAGACCTCCAAAATCAAAATATGACCCTTTATAATGCAAAATAGGAGCTTTTAAAATGGATAATTCACCCAAAAATCCAATTAGTATCATTCACTCTCCCTTTACGTGTTTTCATCATTTTTATCCTTTGACTTCCATATTATGTATTATGGAAATCAGTAGTTACAGGTTTTCAGCTTTCTTCAAAATATCTTATTTTGTGTTTAACAAAATAAAGGTTTCTAACCACTTAAGGGTGAGGTGAGTAAATGGTGTGTACATTTTCATGTCCGGGGTGGTAGGCTCAAAAGTCTGTTATCATACATCCATGTGGTTAATCAGCTATACTAATAGAGAAGACTTCAGATCCGGACCTGTTTTCACATTACTGTGATGGTTGGGTTTAGGGTTGGGGTAGAGGTAGAGGTAGCTGTTAATAAAGTACAATTATTGCGAAATTTACTAAATAATATAAATAATTATTGTTAACCTCCAGCCGTAGCCATAATAACATAATTACAGCCTTCTGAGCCTACCAGTAGGCACAGAAGGTCACTACTGGCCCATATCTATCAGCTGATAACCAATGATAACGTCCATTTAATCGAGTGATAACACTCAAAGTGGCTGTCTTTACTTTAGTTCATGTCCCATTAATTTAAAGTACAGTCACACTTGTTTAAAACAAAATTCAGTTCAATAAACAGAATAAAATGTGAATTTAAGCTCTGCATTTTCATAAATCAACATAGTTGGTTATTAAACAAAGGACAACATAAATATCCTTGATCTTAAACCATCTTCTACAGCAAGAAAAAGTAAAGTAAAAAAAAATAATAATGTTGGAGGAGCAACTACAGCACCTCACAATAATGCTGAGGCCAAGGCTTCCGAAGCATTTGGGAACAGCAGCCTTCTCTGTTTGACCTGCCTTCAGCGTATTTTGTTTGTTTCTGTTTGTTAGCACTGCACCGCCTCGGCAGGCAAAGGTTGAGACCGTGAGAGCTCACCAAGTCAGGGTCGTGAGGGAGACTGCTAGGGGGGGAAGGGAGCAAGGGGTGATCAACAGCGTTTCTTATCCACCTTTATTTTCTCGACAAAGCCACTCATCTTCCTGTCACTGCTAGAGAGGAGAAAGGGGGAGTATGCTGTTCTTTTTTTCCGCTTCTTCCTGCCTTTGCTCTCTCTCTAACTCTGTGTCTCTTGCTCACATCCCCTATTTTAATAGAGAGAGCACACAATAATGCTCTTCTGTAGGAGGGAATTGGAAGACTTAGACAAGTGTAGGGGGAGAAAGAGACAGACGGAAAGGTTGAAAGAGATAGTGGGGCGTATGGAGAGTGGAAATGAGGCAACTGCTGGAAAGAGAGGAGGAATGTACGATGCAGATGATAACAAAAGAGGGAGGAAGAGATGATGAGAGAGACAAAAAAAGATTGCTGGAGAGAACTGTGGGCTGTAGCTACAAGGGGCCATCGAGCAGATTCTATTTCGAGGCGCTGCTTAAGTTGAGGTCAGTGCTTTCACTGCCAGACCGGAATGGTAATTAGAATGCAGGCGGATCACAGGGGGAATGGAACCAAAGAGCACTCTAATTCATACTTGCACTGCCAACCTGAAGCAAACATGTAGCGGAGGAGGTTGTGAACCAATAAGAGTTGCAGTTGGGGCAAACACCTCCAATGGGGTTCCACCATAACGTGTTTTCCCCAATTGGAGGCTAATGGGGAATGCCGTTATCCAATAAAGGCTTGCTTGTATGATCAAAGGATTTTTGTGTGACATTAAAATCAAACGAGGAGGTGAGTATCAGAAGGGATTAAAAAAAAGGTGGGATATGAAAGACTAGACAGATTAAAGACGAGAGATTATGTTAAAGGTTGTTCAGCCAAAAATGATAATAATAACAATAATAATAATAAAGTAAAATTCTCATCATTTAATTGCCCTCAAGTTGTTCCAAATCTGGGGTGCATTTCCCAAACAATGACATAACTTGCAGCTGAACTATTATAGTAGATTGCATGATTTGGAAAAAGAACTGTTTCCCAAAACCGTAGTTTTTTAATCGCAGATCCATCGTTTGTTAACCACATTAATTATAACATAAAATGCCCATAATAACATTCTAAACAGGTTGGAGTAACAACTTCTTTATAGAAAACCCCCATTGTTTTTTGTGCAAATTATATTGTTTTTGTATGCACACGCATTAAAAATGTAAAAACGTGCACTCGTTTTCCATATTAATTAAACTATATTCAAACGTGACATATATGACCTTATTGAGAATATTCCATATGAAATCACTAAGCAAACAAGTATTCTAGTCTCATATATAAATCATATAAATCAATAATGGTTGTTGGCTATTTATTAAGAAATGAAAAAAAAAATTCTACCTAATAAAAATAATAATAATACATAAATAAATGAATAAATAATAATAATAATAATAATAATAATAATAATAATAAAAATAATAATAATAATAATAATAATAATATTGTTATTATTAATATTATTAATATTATTACTAATAAAACATATTAATAATAATAATTAATTCATTAATTTTCTTTTTGAGGCTTAGTCCCTTTATTAATCTGGGGTTGTCACAGGCGAATGTACCGCCAACTTATCCAGCAAGTTTATGCAGCGAATGCCCTTCCAGCCACAACCCATCACTGGGAAAATAATAATAATAATAAGAAGAAGAAGAAGAAGAAGAAGAAGAAGCAAAAGAAGAAGAAGAAGAAGACCTTTTTTAATAATGTGCTATTCTAAAACCTAAAGCGCTACATCAACAGAAAAATTAAACATGCAATAAAATACAAGTAAACATAAAAAAATTAATATTTATATATGATTGTTGTTATTATTATTATTATTATTGTTATTATTATTATTATTATTATTAATGGGGTTTGCCATAGGCAAAGTCCATTCTTACTATTGTGGTTTATTATTCTGTCTTCTTCTTCTTCTTCTTCTTCTTCTTCTTCTTCTTCTTCTTCTTCTTCCGTACACTTTTTCGGCGCGTAACTAGTCCCGCAGCTTTCGTCCCAGACCCTTGAAAGTGGGCTCAAATCGTGCGGCTTTATCGGGAATGGTGTGCTATGACTTTTGTAAGGGGTGGGTGGTTTTGGGGCCCCGCAGGGGCCCCAAAACCACCCCCCAAAACGCATTGACTTAACATTACGCCCAACTTTGACCGATTATAGCGCCAAGTGTGAAATTCATAGAAATATGGGATTCACATCATCTGTAGGGGGTTGCAGCCTAAGTGAGAACATACCCCGCAAGGGGGTATAAGTTGCACCCCTTGGGCTCTAGGACGTCCCAAAGTGCTCCCATTGACTTACATTGGCCCATTGACTCCCATTCATTTTCTAGACACTCGTAGATACTATTCCCGGAAATCGCCGTAGCGCCAACAGTGAATATCGTAGAGACATGGGATTCGCGACATCTCGAAAGGGTTATAGGAGGCTTCAAACCACACCCCGAAAGACGGTTAATGTTGTACCCCTGGGGAGCTAGGACGTCCCAAAGTCTCCCTTGACTTTACATGGAGCCGAACTTTAACCAATCACTGCGTCCATTGTGAATTTCATAGAAATATGGGATTCACAACATCTGTAGGGGGTTGCAGCCTAAGTGAGAACATACCCCGAAAGGGGGTATAGGTCGCACCCCTGGGGCTCTAGGACATCCCAAAGTGGTCCCCATTGACTTTACATTGCCCATTGACTCCCATTCATTACATTGACTCCCATTATAAATGTCATATGTCAATCACAGTACATGGCAGTGTCATACTGACTTGGGGGTTGTCTTATTTGACTTAGGCAACCAATCAGCATCTCAATGTGATATTTGACCTCACAAGCCACGCCCCCCCAAACCACTTAAAGACCCTTAATAACTGCCCTATTGACTTAACATGGGGTGGGACGTCCCATTGCAGATCCCATTGACTTCCATTATAAATGTCACACATCAATAACATTACATAGCAGTATCGTAGAGACATGGGGGTGGGCTCATTTGACTCAGGCAACCAATCAGCATCACTCTATGATAATGAAGCTCACAAGCCACGCCCCCAAATTGATCCCATTGACTTCTATTATAATAAGGCTAGATGCATATCTTTTCATTGCAGTGTCATATAGGCTTAGGGATTGGCTCATTGGACTCAGACAACCAATGAGCATCTCAATATGGTAATGAAGCTCACAAGCCACGCCCCCAAACTGGTCCCATAGACTGCCATTGTAACTGGTCTACATGCATATCTTTGCTTAGCAGTGTCCTATTGACTTGGGGGTTGGCTCATCTGACTAAGACAACCAATGAGCATCTCAATATGATAATGAAGCTCACAAGCCACGCCCCCAAACTGGTCCCATAGACTACCATTATAACTGGCCTAAATCCATATCTTTACATAGCAGTGTCATAGAGACATGGGGGTTGGTAAATTTGACTTAGACAGCCAACCACATTCAACTTCACTCTGTAACCTCGCCCATAGCAACAAAACAGAGTACCCTAGCAACCATTCATCAACAGCTATATCTCAGCATCGGAACATCGTAGAGACTTGGGGATTGGCTCGTTTGACTCATGCTAGCAAACGGAACTTCCTATATGCTACACATGCTAGCAGTGACTAGCTACATGCTAATATTGACTAGCCAAGTACTGTAACTTGCTAGAAATGCTTACTAAGTATAATTATTTCATCAGGCATGTATGTTAGGCTTGCCTAGTAACCACCCAGGGTACCCTAGCAACTGCCTAGCAACCACCAAAATTACCCTAGCAACCGCCTAGCAACCACCTAGCAACCGCCTAGTAACGCCTTAGTAAGGGCCTAGCGACCACTCAGGACACCCAAGCAACCGCCTAGCAACGCCTTAGCAACCACTTAGAATACCCTAGCAACCACCTAGCAACCACCTAGCAACACCTTAGCAACCACCTAGCAACCACTTAGGACACCTTAGCAACCGCCTAGCAACACCTTAGCAACCACCTAGCAACCACTCAGAACACCCTAGCAACCGCCTAGCAACCACTAAGAACACCCTAGCAACCACCTAGCAACACCTTAGCAACCACCTAGCAACCACTCAGAACACCCTAGCAACCACCTAGCAACCGCCTAGCAACCACTCAGAACACCCTAGCAACCACCTAGCAACACCTTAGCAACCACCTAGCAACCACTCAGGACACCCTAGCAACCACCTAGCAACACCTTAGCAACCACCTAGCAACCACCCAGGACACCCTAGCAACCACCAAGCAACCACTCAGGACACCCTAGCAACCGCCTAGCAACCACATAGAATACCCTAGCAACCACCTAGCAACACCTTAGCAACCACCTAGCAACCACTTAGGACACCTTAGCAACCGCCTAGCAACACCTTAGCAACCACCTAGCAACCACTCAGAACACCCTAGCAACCGCCTAGCAACCGCCTAGCAACCACTCAAAACACCCTAGCAACCACCTAGCAACACCTTAGCAACCACCTAGCAACCACTCAGAACACCCTAGCAACCGCATAGCAACCGCCTAGCAACCACTCAAAACACCCTAGCAACCACCTAGCAACACCTTAGCAACCACCTAGCAACCACTCAGGACACCCTAGCAACCACCTAGCAACACCTTAGCAACCACCTAGCAACCACTCAGGACACCCTAGCAACCGCCTAGCAACCACATAGAATACCCTAGCAACCACCTAGCAACACCTTAGCAACCACTTAGGACACCTTAGCAACCGCCTAGCAACACCTTAGCAACCACCTAGCAACCACTTAGGACACCTTAACAACCATTCAGAACACTCTAGCAACCATTCAGAATACCCTAGCTACCAAAACAAATACATTGTACCCCATCGATTTGCCACGCAAACCCTATTCACATTTCCTTTAGGAAATGTACAATTCTAGTTATTATTATTATTATTATTATTATGCAGGATAGAACACAACCAGGAACTATGCTTTTAACTACAGCTCTAGAGGTGTATTTTCAAGCATACAAGCTTGCGATGCATGTTGCGAATGTTCATTGGAACGACAGATTTGGGAAATGCTAATTCAACGAACTCTGTTTGTAACAACAGAACTTAAGACCTTAGTTGGCTAATGTACTCTATTTCATAGTCAAAAGAACATTGTATGGGTCATAATCTATTTTTATGTTATGCCAAACTCATTACAATGTTAAATAACGATCGCCTTCCTTAAAGAAATTTCTTTTTTTATTAGTATTATGCATTGCTAAGAATAAAATTTAGACTAATTAAATGGTAATTTTCTTGATATTTAGACTTTTTTTAACCTTCAGATTCCAGATTTTCAAATCATTTATTCATTAATTTTCTTTTCGGCTTAGTCCCTTTAGATTTTCAAGTAGTTTGGCCAAATAATGTCCTATCTTAACAATTCATATACCATACATCAATGAAAAGCTTATTTGTTTAGCTTTCAGATGGTGTATAATTTCAAAACAACAATAAATAATAATAATAATAAATTACACTTATTGCTGGTTTTGTGATCCAGGGTCACAAATTAGACATTCATTCATTCATTCATCTATTCATTTTCCTGTGGCTTAGTCCCTTATTTATGATGGGTTGCAACAACTGAATGAACCACCAACTTATCCAGCATATGTTTCATGCAGCGGATGAGTATCCGCATTGCATTCATAAGACATTTTGAAGAAAATTGGGAATTCAACAGTTGATGGTATAGGCATCAAGTTTCCTAGCTTATATCCTATATGGAAGTGGATGGTTCTTTTTGAGGTGAATTATCTCTTTTGAATTGCACATATGTTCAATAGAAGCAGAGTAAAAAAGAGACACTCTGCAGGAGTGGAAGAGATGAAAGTATGCTGTGGATGAATGACAGCTATAGCATTCCTGTGTCTCAAACAGAAGATTACATTAAAACCATGGGCTTGCTTCCCAGGGAAAAGAGCAACAGAAAAGTGTGAATGCAGTGTAAAAGCCCCAGGAAACACATGATAAAGCTATTTTTTCTTTGCTTTTCATTCTTTGCTAAGGCATTAAAAGAAGTTTGAAAGTGATATACTGTTAACAAACATCTTGACGCAAAGCACACTGCGAAGAGCCGCATTTGGATGCAAATGTAACTATGTGTTGCTTGTGTTTCTATAAGAAAATAAACACACACAGAAAATGAGAGTGCAGAAAAAAACAGAGGATAAGAAAGCATCTGATAATATCAATGTGAATATGTTTGCACTGCCTCTGCACATTCAGCACTCCATAGTCGTAAGATCTCTGCCAGAAGGGGCTATGATGTTTTGTATCCTGAAACAAAATGAATGTTTGCCTGACTTTGTTTGAAATTACATCACAAAGGATTGCTTTTTTATTGTTGTTCAAAATATATATTCTAGAAAGCAGTGCAAGAGGCCATTAGACAAAACATATTTTTGCACTAAGCAAAACAAGCTAGACCCCAAAAACCTCCATAGTACTAGTTTTTTTTTTTTTAAATAGAAGTAGAACTTCTTAAACTTGAGCTGTATGTGTCTGGAATACTGTATTCTCTCCCGTTAGGTTCCTTTCTGTTCTTCTACCATTGTATTTATTTTAAAATATGCCATAAAACAACCTAGGCTCATTCTGATTACATACCCCTATATACATTTCTGGAGAGCACCAAATACGTCCCAGGAGCTACTTTTTTTGCAGTTGATTGTTTCTGTGAATCCACCAGAGGCCGCTGTGTATACTTTTTTGGAGATCTCAAATTTCTCTCACAAGAATTTCTCTCCATTCGTGCCTGCTCTTCTCATATAAATCCACCTGAGGCCCCTGTCAAATGACTGATTTACTAACCAACCGAACGATTACCCCACCCACCCCCTTCCCTAAACCCAACCGATAGTGTTTAAAAAACACAGATTAACCAGCGTCCACCCACATCCCTAAACCCAACCGACAGTGTTTTCAAAAGCAACCACATGGAGGTAAGCGGTCAGCTGGTGAGCAGAAAAAAAGAAACAGCGCCATCCCAACCTGTAGCTTTCATTTTAAAGACGAAATGCTGCCACATGTTCCTTTGGCTACATAATTCATGATATCCAGAAATTTATTTAGGGCTACATTTTCAGAATGAGCCAATGTTGAAAGAATTGACTTAAATTTCACTCTTTTTAATTTTTTTTACACCAAAATAAATTTTGCAAATGCTGCTCAGCTTATCAAGGCTTAAAAGACTAAAGAATATTCGGTGTTTGGCATTGTATAACAGAAATTGTAATATTTAAGGAACTCCGAGACCAAAAATATGAGGTCTGTTTACTCTCTATTTGAATATTAGTCTGTTTCTGAACTATTGTTTGACATCTATTAGATAGTCAATAACATTTAGTCTTGTTTTAGCCAGGACGTCTAATAGACTTATTTATTAGACATCTATTAAACACAAAATTGCTTTGACATCACACAAACAAAAAGACTATTCAACAGGGAAGAAAACTCCACCATTGCCGGTCTCAAGCCAGGTAAGAAAGGAGGAGGGAACTCTGTAGTAAGGCAAAACAACATCTATGCTACAGTCTCAGGAAGTCGAGATATCTGAAACTATGGGGGAGTTTGCTTGGAAACTTTTAGGAGGCAGCCCCTCCACTAAGCTCGTCAATCCTATGTAACTCTTCAACAAACCTAACTGATTAAAAGGAAACAAAGAAATTTAATCTGACTATCTAAACAGGAAACAAGGAAATCGAACTATGACTTTTGGAACAATGCCTCTACACCGCAAGGTAGAAGAGGCCAGGAATAAGTCAAGTCAACAGAGAAGAATAAACATTTTAACACTAATTGACTGATCATTTAAATATAATATGGTCTGTTTTTGCTCCATATAAACGGCTTTTATTTTTAACAAAACAGTTAAATGAATAATTCAATGACTCACAAAAAAAGATTTTTTTTTTTTATGAATCTGTTTCTAAATGAGTCAGTTAATTGAACAAGTTAGTTTGATGTATAAAGATGCCACTGCCCACTGGTATAGCAATGTAACCTGCAGACAGAACCATCAAATAATAGTAATGAGGCTGAAAAATTGAACACTGAAGCTAATCTATTCTAAACGAACTGACAAACTTTTTGCATTGTAGTCTATTGTTTGTTTCTAAAGCACTGTACTTTTTCTTAATCACATAGAAATTGTCATTGTCAGTAGCTTACTATCAGCAGCAGCTGTTTACCAATGTATCTAGGGAGAAGACGACAGCTTTACTGTTTTATTCATGTTTTGTCACTTTGCTTTTACTACCAAAACTTAACACACACAGAATGACACTTTCCTCTGTCTGCCAGATGGATGGAAAGGAATACCAAGAATGCAAACTGCTTGCTAAAGGAATGCAGTTTCTGTGGACACAAGAATCAATGAGCTTTTATATATATTATAGCATAATAGGTCAAATATTCAGCTTCAGCAGAATTTCAGTTTCATAAGTTATTCATAGTTCCTTTATATCAATTGGGAAATGTAACAGAATCTAGAAAACAATACTATGGTGGCCGAGAGAGCTTAACACACTGCAATTTAAGAAAACACATGCAATTACACAAAACACCAGCAAATAAAGAAACGATCTTCTTTAATTTGACAGCACACGTGTTGAAAATTAGTCACAACACAAACAACTGTAGAAACATGCAGCAAACTGGTCACAATACAAACAACTGAAGAAACGTGCAGAAGAAAGCACAAATGGACAGGATAATGCAGAGTATCCTACTCGGAAATCAGTTAGGCTGATCATTCACGTTTGCATGAGAATTCAGCAGGAAGCTTGCATGTGATGTAAAGCCAAGGCTCAAGATTTAATTGCACTCAATACGATCTGATTGGTCAGCAGCGTCTTGACTGCTTGCAATATACACGTGAAATCAACATGACACACCCCCTTCTTTTTTTGTTTAATGATGTTTGCAAACCAATATATGATGCATTTATACCACTTAATTGAAAGGAGTGTGAAGATATTAAAAAACACTCTTCTTGAATGTATTCTTTAATATTGCACCCACATGAACACGGTGAGTATCTCTTTCTGTTTTCACACAAGTGCAGTGAGGGGCACAAAAGAGTTCAACTCAATTGATTCAATGGTCTGATTCCACTGTGCGTATCCTTTAAATGGGGCTGACCAAAATTTCAGACATACCAGAAAATCATCTGATTATCCGATTACAGATCATTGCAGAGGTTAATCGCCTCTCCATTCCAAATGTACACTGCACAACAAATGACACATGACAAAGCTGAAATTTAAAGCAAATTAGAGATTGACTTAAAATCATACCAAAATCACTGCAGTTGGCACTGGTATTTGTTGAATTCTGGTCAAATTATCAGGAGGCACAGGATGTCAAGATGACGTCAGATTGACATTGTACCCCAGCTTTGTGGGACGATGCATTTTGTTTGGAAATGAAAATCGGGTTGACGTTAGAACCTAACATCTGGCTGATGTCAATGTCCAACAACGGACAGATGTTGCATTTTGGCAGTGGTGGAAAGAGCACTGAAAAAATCATACTCAAGTAAAAGTACCATTATTCGCCTAAAAAATGTATTGCAAGTAGAGTAAAAGTGTCTGTTGTGAATATAGCTCAAAGTATGAGTAAAAAGTAGCCCTTTCAAAAATTCTCAAGAGTAGTGAGTAGTATTATCTTGTTAAAAACTGATGCGTTTACATGTAATTTCTGCATGTGTGTGTGTGTGTGTGTGTGTGTAGTGCATCTAGTTATTGCCCAGCAGGCACACAACGTCATAAGACATTAATATTAGGTTAAATTTAGGTTGTGACATAAGGTGACCAAAATTCATTGTCTAGCAACCATCTGAGGACAACGTTATTTTGATGTCCAATAATGATGTTGCTCTGTGGTCGATTTTAGGTTCTTGGAAAGTAACCAAAATCTAACGTCCACCCAACATTTAAAATCAACATCATATTGATGTCAAATACTGACATTTATTCATCAGGTAAGGCAACCAAAATCCAACATCTGAAAAATGTCAATAGTGGTAACGCCCACACAACCTCAAGCTGTTACATCATTAGACGTTGATATTTGTTTTTTTTGTACGTTGGACATTGACGTTGGCCTGACGTTGAGTTATGACGTCAACCCGATTTTCATTTCCAAACAAAATGCAAGGTCCCTATGATGTTGGGGTACAACGTCAATCTGATGTCATGTTGACATCTTGTGCCTGCTGGGTGTTTAAGGCCATTTCGGTCATCATACAGTAAACATCCGTCATCTTCTCATCAGTGACATGCATCATTGTCTCTGGGTCAATGTGTGTAAAGATTTTGGACATCTTCTTGGATGCTTTGAATACTTCCAAACTGTTTGCTGCAATTATAAATCACCCATGTCTTGAGGTAGTTCATTATGTGATTATTAATGTGATTTACCTTCTCTGTCAGAAGTCACAGGACTGATTTTTCTAATCCCATAGCCAAGAAAAAATTTAGTGACTGCAGGTTGAAGGAAAGTAGTGGAGTAACAGTACTGAAACAGCACTAAAATGTATTCAAGGGAAAGTAAAAGTACACATTTTTAAAAGTACTTAGTAAATTACAATGCCTGAGGAAAACTACTCAATTACAGTAACTTGAGTATTTGTAATTAGTTACTTTACACCACTGCATTTTGGTTCCTTCTAATGATGTTACAGTCTGATGCTGTGTGGACGCTACTACTATGGCATCTATCAGGTGTTGAATTTTGAAGAACCTGAAGAATTAATGTCAGTACTTGACATTAATATGATGTTGGTTTAAGATGTTGGCTCGACGTTGGATTTTAGTCACTTTCAAACACAACCTAAAATCAACCAAATCTCAATATCAGTTGACCTAAATCTAACCAAATACCCTAATAATCTTAATATCTAACAATCTGATAGCATTGTGTGTCTGCTGGGTAGTTATTGTCATTATTTTCTTTCATTTTTATTTTGACAGATTTTATTTTAAAACCCTCCCCTAGATGAGCATTTCCAACACCAGCCTAATGACAATTTGCATCAGACAGATTTGAGTGTACAAATGCCTTAATTTTAAAGCATTAGATCTATTGAAGCTCTACAACAGGGGTTCCCAAACTTTTCAGCCCGCGACCCCCAAAATGACAATGCCAGTGACTCGTGACCCCCAATATTCTCTGAGGTGGTGGTTATAAATACAGAAACCTTGTATGCAATGACGCGCACAAACACACCAATAGACCCAAGTCTATTCTTTGTTTTTTTATGTATGTCAGTGCTGTAAATGGGCTAGAAAGTTTAACCTGGTGTTACAAAATCTGCTGCATCTGACAGTATTGTTGTGTCTTTAGTATAATGTAATTACCCGAGAAGTCGCAATCCAATAGAACTAGTAACTATAAGCTACTATAGTAACTATATAGTTTATAGTAACTATAAACGACTATTTTTTTCTCTTCAGAAAGTTATTGATAAAATATAGTAAGTCTTAAGGTTTAATAAAATTTAATTGATTTTTGAAAATCACCAGGCGACCCCCCTTCATTGTCCCGCGACTCCTCGGGGGGTCCCGACCCCCACTTTGAGAACCTCTGCTCTACAACATCACAAGGTCCTGACACTGTTCTAATATCTGAGCAGTGTTGGTTATTTGGTAAAGCTTTGCTTCTGTTCTCAGGGGCTGCACAAGTTCCTTTAAATAAAAGTGTCTACCAGACTCCAGACCAATATTGTTTAATATAGTTTACATGTCTTGGTTTCCTTTGTACTTTGTGTTAAAATTACTTTGAATCCTACGAGACAAAGTCCTGAGTCACAATGACACATTTGCTTATGTTATGACTACCATCAATCATAGGTCTCTCTTTAATAAACTCTACGTATATGAAACTCCATATATGCGTTTACCCAGGCGCCACTCGTGTCCAGGCCTTGTCAGATCATCAAATGTTCATGACAGTCTTGAACCTACTTGAACCTTCATACTTGAACTGTAGTAAAGAAATGGGAATAGGACAGAACAAGAGCTAGAAAGAAGAGCAAATTGCTGTGCTGAATTGCCTACCAGTATATCAAAGCAGCACTCGAATGACTCATACAATCTGACCCTGAAACGGACTGCTCAGTAGCTGCAGAAAATTTCCAAACGGTCAAGGTGTTAAATGATGAGTGGCTGGTTGGCTTTACGCAAGGCAGTTCTGCCACATCTGGGACTCTGTGAAGCACCACCGGGCCTTAGTCCAGATTTCACAATCAACATGACCCTGATCCAATGGGTCTGAATGCTGTCCTCCCAGAGGAAGCCTTTTCTCAGATGGCTCCCAATGCCAGCCTCCTGCACTCACACACACATATACACCTAGCTCAACACTCATGCCCGCCACTCTTCAGGGACACCAGATGTCTATGGTCAGGGATGACGGTGTGTGTGAGGGGAGTGAATTCTTTTTCCCTTGAGGAAAGACTACTGAGGTGTAGTCTCTTTTTCACCTGTTCCATAGTGTGAGGTGACTGTGGGAATCATCACACCACAGATTCAGGTTGTTGGTTTTTCAGTTTGTTTTATTTTTTAATATAAGTGCAGCATGCATGACAGGATAATAAGCTGATTTTCATAATAGTTATACTGTAAAATCTTATGAGCTGGATAAAAACCCACAACACCCACATACTTAGCAAATAATCCATTTTTAAATATGCCAAACTATTTTCATGGCTATCTCTGTGCACTGTTTGGAAATGTTTATTTGTGCAGAGCAGTCAAAATGATTTGGTTGAAGCTATTGCAATGTGTTTCAGTATAGACTTTTCAGAGTATGGTGCACACATTTAAACAGTTATTTTTATGGGGACTTCCCATATTCCCCTACCACTAAACCCAACCCTAACAGGAAATAATTATATGCATTTTTACATTTTCAAAATTCTTAATTCTGTGTGATATATGAGCCTTTAGGCCTGTAGCCAGGAGCGGTTCAAGTAGTTCAAAAGACCGATGTCTCACTTACAAATTTGTCCCATACATAAGCTCATCTGTTTTGACTCCTATCCCATCTTAAATAGTGAAAATAATCCATCAAAAAGGGTTTAAGACCAAGCAGAATCCTCTGTTGGATGTCGCTTTGGTGTGACTTAAGCTAATCAGTTTTGACCAATGCCAACAATTATTTTTCACAAGTCCAACATCCAGCTGTGCAGTAAAAACTACAATCTGATGTAACTGAAGTCACTACTGTATTGTTTTTAAACAGAGAAAAGTCTTTACAAGTAACTTCTAATTCTAAATAAAACAAAAAATGACAGTTAAAAAGGTGTGAAGCACCAACAATTAATTTGAATACTATTTTGGCTATTGTTGTTATCCATGAGTTTTCAAATGAACAATTTTTTATTTTTATTATTATTATTATTTTACAAAGAGGCTAGAAAAATTCTAAAGCATTACATTATTATTATTATTATTATTATTATTATTATTATTGTTGTTGTTATTATTATTATCTGGTATACTTGTATATACCAAATTCTGATTGAAGAAAGATGAATGTGCTGGCCTTTTTATTATTTGCCTAATATACGACCACAGGCTACAGTTTTTGATTAAAAAATTTAATAGATTCCTATTTTTTTCTACTGATATATTATTTAATGAATTTATATTTTAAAAATAAGTATTCTGTCATATTTCTTTATTTTAAATCTTTAGAAATTTTTTTTTTTCTAAAAACATAAAAAAATCTTACACCCAACAATCTAATTCAGCCAAGAACTATGCTTAAAATGTCACTAAAATGCAGTATGTAAATCTCATAATTAAATAGTAAATGAGGTGTATAACTGCAAAAAGGTCCACTTTTTGAGAGAAAAAAAAAACAAAAAAAACACCCCTTTCAGCAGGCTGGCAACGGGCCTGGCCTTTTTTCACCAAAAGGGACCAAAAAATGCCCCCACAAGGTCAAAATATTCAGGTATTGCTATATTTGTAAGGATATTTGGTCCCCACAATGTAAGTATAATAAGGTATGCAAATAAATAAATAAATAAATAAATGAATAATTAGAAGAAAGAAATCACTGAGTCTACCATAAAACCACCACATGGGTTGTATAACTTTTAATGCTTTGAGATTTTCTCATGTCTTGTGTGGATGCCATGGGCAGTTAATTACAGAAAGTTTTTGAAAAGAGCAAATAGTTCTAGAGGAAAAAAGATACTTTATAAACTGTTTAAAAAAACATTATTATGTTTAATGATGTAAATAATTGGAAGAAAAGCATCTTTTAATCAGTGTTTTCTTTTAAAACAGTAACTAACTACAGTACACAAAAGCCTTAATTCTGTTTTAAATTATAAAGATACATCTTACTAGTACTGGGTTGGACTCATTTGCCTTCAGAATTGCCTTAATCCTTTGTGGCATAGATTTAACAAGGTACTGGGAATATTCCTCCGAGATTTTGGTCCATATTGACATGTTAGCATCACGCCGTTGCTGCAGATTTGTCGGCTGCACATCCATGATGTGAATCTCCCGTTCCACCACACGCCAAAGGTGCTCTATTGGATTGGGAGCTGGTTACCATGGAGGTCATTTAAGTACAGTGAACTCATTGTCATGTTCAAGAAACCAGTCTGAGATGATTTATGCTTTATGACATGTCATGTTATAATGCTCGAAATAGCCATAAGAAGATGGGTTCACTGTGGTCACAAAGAGATGGACATAATCAGAAACAATACCCAGGTGAGCTGTAGCGTTGACACGATTCTTATTTGGTACTAAAGGGCCCAAAGTGTGCCAAGAAAATGTTCCCCACACCATTACACCACCACCAAACAGCCTGAACCATTGATACAAGACATAATGGACATGTTCAAAGTCACTTAAATCACCTTTCTTCCCCCATTCTGATGCTCGGTTTGCAGCAGATTGTCTTGACTATGTCTACATGCCTAAATGCATTGAGTTGCTGCCACATGATTGGTTGATTTGCGTTAACAAGTAGTTGGAACGGTGTACCTAATAAAGTGGCCAGTGAGTGTATATTCATACAGTTTCACGGATAAAACTTTTAGTACTTTTGTAATTCTGTAACCCCAATCTGAGTTATTTCACTAGCAGGTTCTGGAAAGAGCTTACAGACCGTATTATGAGTATCATTGACTCAAGATTGACTTTTCATTAACCCAACAAATCTGTTCAAACACACCAATTAATTTTAACATAGCATGATCGAATCATTTTACTGACATTCTCAATCAGTATCACATACATCAAAATAAAGTCATCTTAGTTAAGTGATAGATAAATATGCTGTGAATTACTTTCCAAGACATCACACAAATGCCTAAATGAATTTTTTATGAATTATAATTAAAAAAAAAATCAAGCAAACCACCATTTCGATGAGTAATGATAATAATGCATCATTTTAGATTGACAGAGTCCTTATTTTTATTGTCATTGTTCACTTAAACTAATAAACCATTGTTTTTATTTTCCTCAGACCTTCCTTTATTTTGCTCAGACTGACAGCTCTTGCATTTACCATTCACCACAGAACAGAAGTGTACAACTAGAAGATCAGCACTCATCCACCCGGATCTTTTTATATCCTTCTTTCATGCATTGAGTTAAAACTGTCACGTACGCAGGATTTTGAGTGGACCGGCTGTCGATCCAAAAGCCCTAATGCCCGGCTGGCCCTTGTGCAGCTTCACCGCTGGACTTTTAGTAAGGAATAATACAGAAATGCCACTTTGTAGGCTAGTTGTTTCGAAGCAAGCAGGCTTTTTCCGTATCTCAGTGTTATCCACTATTCTTTAATGCATGAGTAAACAAACTGTATACAGACCAGAGATCTGTTGACAATCTGTTGCTCAGCCCAAACATTCAGTCCAACATCTACACACAGCGGATTAGATGCACCTCATTTACAGTCAAAGGATATTAAACTGCAAACTGCAGATATGAAACTGTCGGTAAACCTATATCGGCATTTGCAATGTCAATAATACACACTGAGCTTTCTTTCGAGCGAAAACATAATCACGATAATATTATATTCAAGACATTGGAGTCTAATTGATGTTATTGATTTATGGAATAACACAAACACCATAAAATATGCTGCAAAATTGCCTAATAATTTACTATGAAGGTTATTGATTGGGCTGTTACCAAGTGAACCGACCCATGACTTGTATCTATAAACATCCCTGCAAACGTAAAATGACTCCGACATACAGTATATGCTGACTCCTGTGCAGTTTCTTTGTACATCTAAATCCAACGATTAGCTCAGTATTTCTGTCTCTGCTGAAAAGCGGATTAGAGCACAGAGCAAATGGCTTTGACTTACATCTTTGATTCTGACCCAAATAAAAGTGAACAAAATTTGCGATTCATGATTTCTAGCGAGCTATTTAAAAAAGGAGTGCATTGGAATTCTCGCAGGCTGAATCAGTGTTTCGTGTCGTGTTGGGATCCATTGTTTTATGCTCCTTGACGTTATCTCAACCGCTCTCCTCTGCCCGGACTTCATGACAAAAGCATCAAGCACCAGGGCTTTGTTAGAGGAACCTTTCATGTACTAGCAAAAATCAATGCTAAGGCAGATGAAAAAAAAAAAAACGGTATTATTTGGAAGGCCAATCTGAGAACCTGTCGAAAATCTATTACACATCAAAGAACATGACTTAGAATGGCATCTTTGTCTGATTTCAAAAGACAACGATTTTCTATATTTCAAATTCAAGCCTCAATGAATAGAGAAGATGTCCCACGAGCACTCGTTTCAATTAATTACACAGGGCAACGCTTCAGGCTAAACTTTGAAATTTGGCTCAAATTGACCTCACTTGTGACTGACTGTTCTAAAAAAGCAGGTTGTATTTGTTATGAAGGAATTTTACATATTATTTTCATCTGTTATAGACCCAGTCTCAAAGAGTGTGATATTCATGAATAACTTTTTGATTTGTTGAGTTGCGGCTGGAAGGACATCCGCTGCATAAAACATATGCTGGATGAGTTGGCTGTTCATTGCGCTGTGGTGACCCCTGATTAATAAAGTGACCAAGCCAAAAAGACAAAAAAAAGACTTTATTTTAACACCTTTAAGGGAAATGTACATTAAAAAAATTATAATTTTAAATAAAACAATCAAGATAAAATTAAAAGTACTAGTCAGAGGGGGCCTGCATTAAACATGTAAAGCTTCTACTTCAATGTTTCAAGCAACTTTTAAAGGGGACCTGTTATTCCCCATTTTACAAGATAAAAATAAGTCCCTGATGACTCTAGGGTGTGTGTGTGTGTGTGATAAGTTTGAACTCAAAAATACCTCACAAATATTACTTTATAACTATTTGAAAGTGCTCCTTTTAGGCTTTGATCCTAATTGTGCCATTTTGGTGACTGTCGTTTTAAATTCAAATGAGATCTTTCAAGAGAGGGTGAAGATATAAATGCTTATGGGTCAGCATATGTGGGAGATTCAAAAACAAACTAATGTCCTACACTCTAAAAATGGCATTTGCTGTTTGTTCAAAATACTTATTTAAAATGAGCTGAAACAACAATTTTTGAAGATTTAGTTTTTCAGGACTACTTAATTGTTTAAAGTTTAATCCACTTAAACTTGTATACACCTAATAAGATAACTTAAGTCCTTTATGATGTCCCAACACAAATTGATTGTGTGGAACCCAGCATTTTTTACAGTATATGAGGGAGAGATTGTCACTAATGGGTGGGGCTTTCCCCTCTGATGACATGTACAAAGGGACAATGCCAATCAACGTGTTTCTGCAGACTGTATTTACAAAATGTAATTATAAAAAAATAAAATTTATAAATTTATACAAGTTTCCCAGAGATGGGTTGCAGCTGGAAGGGCATCTGCTGCATAAAAATACTTGCTGGATAAGTTGGTGGTTCATTCCACTGTGGCGACCCCGGATTAACAAAGGGACTCAGCCGACAAGAAAATGAATGAATAAATGAAATTTATACAATTAGTAACTGGTTATGTATTAACAGACTGTTGCTACACAACTGTTTAAAACTCTTATGAAAGTGTTTTTGCAAAACAGGTCCCCTTTAAATAGCGTTTAAAAATAAAATGCTAATATATGAGCGAAAAAAAAATTATTCAGACTTATATACATGTCACAAGGGGTGCTGGGCCGAAGGCTGTTGGAATGGGTTGTTGCTAAATCAGATACGACTGTGACCTGAAGTTAATGAGAATTAGTATGACTAATATGATTTAGTAAATATCCCATTAATTGTATTTTATTATTATCTACCCCTACCCCAAGTCTAAACCCAGCCATCACAGTAATGTAAAAACATTAGTTGTACCTAATATTGATTATGTTATGTATTAAATTACCCAATAAATTGTATTGTATTGACGTCTAACCCCCACCCCAACCCTAAACCCAAATGTCACAGTACAGTAAAAATATTAACTATTGTTATACAGTGTCACAAAAATTATGCTACAGTATGTTGACTTGCTTATCCAGAGCTGTATCCTATCAAGACTTTACCGTGGGAATGAAACAAGGCCAGTTACACAAGCACTGATTCTTTTCACCTGTGCTCCACCTGTCTTGAGTCTCACAGGAGAGGTAGAAGTATAAAAGGAGCAGTTTATTTGTTTGTGTTTACAAATTTTTTTAAAGTATTGAATGTTTGTTGGTTCTCCTCTTTAGAAAAAACACATCCCTCTTGTTCTGTTCCTTGCTTATTAAAACCATATAATGCATGAATAAAAGTCATCTTGGTGCATTTTTTTACTAAAAATATGTGTTTCTTAAGAATTGGTGAGGAAGTGTCTTAAACTATCAAAATGTTTATTTCACAATTGTTAGTATTGTAGAACTACACTGCACTGTAAAACAATTATTACTGCCTTAATTTTTTTGTTGAATCAAATGACTTTTTAAGGAAAGTTTATTTATACTCATCTCAACTTATATAAATCAACTGGAGTAAATATATTAGGTTAAACTTTGTACAACTTAAAAAAAATTGTTTAAACCTGATTAACTTATTAAAATGAGTTAATGCAACAAACTTTTGTCATTCTAGAGTTCACTCTTAGCTGATGATTGATAAAGCGTACAGTTCATAAGATCCTCAAACCCAAGGCTCTGACCCGTTGCAGATCTTAAGAAATCCCCTGCTGTAGTAGCTAATGAACAGAAAGTGATTGCTCTTAAGAGATAACTACTTACTAGGAGCACATCTATGGTGCTGATTTGGATTAGTTAATTAACTTAAGCTGCATGTTTTTGGATGGTGGGAGGAAACAGGGAGACCCAGGGGAAACCCATGCGAGCATAGAGAGAACATGAATTTCGCAAAGAAACGTAGACTGGATTGGTAAAGACTAGAACCAGTGACGTTATTGCTGCGAGGCAACAGTACTAACCACTAGGCCACCATACCACCCATCTAGGAAAGAAGGAGGAGTAGGGGTGGAAGGGGGGTTTAATCAAAACAAAAACGGTTGTGGTATGGAACTTAGGTTATTTATGGTTTCTTAGGAATCGTCTGATTGGTGAATCATGAATTGGCTAATGCAGGACCAGCTGTGTTCAATCATAAGCATGTGATCCTCTTGAAATTAATTTATACTTGTATATCAACAAGTGTTACACTGAATGACATCTTAGCGGGTGTCTTTGTATATGATGATAAAAATATGAGCCTTTTATGTTATACTTTTTGTCTTTGACCCATATATAAAAGTCATATGGAAAGCTTCCCTACTTTATAGAGAAATACAAATGAAAGCTTTTTTTTTCCCCTAGAAACGATAGACCGTTGCCTCATCAAAAACGATTTCCAACAGATTTCAGCACCAGACACATTTTTAATGTCAACCAGAACAAAAAAAAAGTAACAGTGAAGCCTGCTTAGTAAAAGAGGACATTTCAAACAGCAATAAAACACTTCTTAACAAGTGAACTGTCAGAAGTAGTTTCGGTTTTTGCCCTTGATTCGTCTTACAGAAATGCCTACAGAAGATTCCCCGTCAGAAAAGCAATCCGATCTGAATGCCTGTTTTATTTAGCTGTTTTGTTTAGAAAATGGCGTTTTCTTTGTGCCCGGTGTCTCCGCTCGGCAGGAGAGAAGTGCTGGATCTCTTTGTTGTTGTCATTGTTGCTTGGCTGATTTTGCTTGCTTGTTTGTCTTTTGTTTTTATATTTTGATTTCTCAAAAACATAATAGAATTGTGAACATCAAATGGAGGCTTTTCAAGTCGAGTAAAATAATCTTAAGCCGGACATTAGTTGTGGAAGAGAAGCCGAGGCAGACCGCCATACAGCAGAGATCAAAACAGATACATCAAAGGGCCCAAGAAAAACACATCCAAAAAACAGAACATCTGAAGCCCCCCAAATCAGATAGCACCGCAACAAACGCGACACAAAACAAGCCCGCATGCTAGCAGTACCTGGGACGAGAAGGTGGCTCGTAACAACAAAGTTTCTTTTGATAAACACCAAAGGACTGCAGATCTTTTGACAGCCGTAACAAAATTCAGACCAAAAAGAAATAAAGGTACATCTCAAATACAGTGGTTAATTACCTTTTTCCTCTAGATACTTGAGTGCAATCATGTCTTGCACTCTTTGCTATTGCCATGGTTACTGCCAGCTAAAGCTAGAATGTGAGAGAACTAAACTCCAGCAACATTACAGTGGAAGAACGCAGACAGAAAAAAAATCATTTCACTTTGCTGGGTTGGTTACAAGTGCACTTGGGAGATACTCGGAATAATGCAATATTTGGCTCGCAGGTGCTATGATTATTACCAGCTCTTGTGTAAATTCATCAAAAGACTGACTATTCTTTAAATACTGCACTGTTAAATTCATCAAGGCCAATGACTAATAAAAGTAGTACTTAATTACAATAACACAGAACTCAATGAAGTTTTTGTTATTGGTATGGAATGTATAGTAGTGACTTGGCTTGTGATTAAAAATGCGTTTTAGTTTTGTTGTTGCTCGTATGCTTGTTGAGGACATTGTACAACATAGGATGTTGATTGCTTGATGTATTACTTGGCTGTGATTGGACAGCTGATTTAAAAAAATGTTTTGTTTTTTTAAATGGATCAACTCTAAGCCTAACCCTTACTCACTTTGCTTTGACTTATTTTTATTCTTTGTTTTCTTTAGCCGGGGGTTGCCACAGCAGAATGAACCGCTTTTTTTTCAGAACATTTTGTAAATATTTTTCATTACTTTTTTTAATAATCATGGAATAACTGTGTTCTCTATTAAAAAAAAAAGAAATCCTCCATTTATCCAGTATCATGTAGATCTACAATAAAACATAACATTGCTATGTTTTCCCATAGTTTAAGATTAGCACAATAGCTAACATGTTACAAAGTTACCTATAGCAGAAAATAAAGAATTAGCTGATATAAAGTAGATGATACGCTAAATTTCTAAAGGGCCATTCATTCATTCATTCATTCATTCATTCATTCATTTTCTTGTCGGCTTAGTCCCTTTATTAATCCCGGGTCGCCACAGCAGAATGAACCACCAACTTATCCAGCAAGTTTTTTACGCAGCGGATGCAACCCATCTCTGGGAAACATCCACACACACATTCACACACACACTCATACACTACGGACAATTTAGCCTACCCAATTCACCTGTACCGCATGTCTTTGGACTGTGGGGAAAACCGGAGCACCTGGAGGAAACCCACGCAAAGGCAGGGAGAACATGCAAACTCCACACAGAAACGCCAACTAAGCCGAAGAACGAACCAGCGACCTAGCGACCTTCTTGCTGTGAGGCGACAGCACTACCTACTGCGCCACTGCCTCGCCCTTGGGCCATTCATAAAGTATGTTATTTTCATTCAACACGAGACACAGTGCTTAGGAATGTTTTTTTGCAGCGAAAGTGTAGTGTAGAACCATGTTGGCATCAAATAATACATTTGTTACACTAACTTGGTACTTTTAACAGAAGCTCGCAACTCTTGTCCCACCTCCGAGTTCTTCTGATTGGTCCGCTGATTTGAAACTGACACTGACATTTAATCACTGCTAGTAAAAGTAGAAATTATTTTAACTTGGCACATTAAAAAAAAAAAAAAAGTGATGCACAAGACCTGAGATTAAGTCATGTACATCCATTGAGCGCATTTACATAGAAAAAAAGTTGGAAAAGATGGAAAAGTAATGCATTGAAACAAAAACATGTTCTGTTTAAATGGCTCCAAATGCTTGCAGTTGATATGTGGCATTGCATCATCGCTAACAGTCAACAGAACGTCTATAGGGGACCATCAAAATAAAGTGTTCCAATCTTTCATCTAAACAAGCTTGTAATGAGGTCGAGACTGGAGTCACGACTGATAATTCCAAACGTAGAGTATTCCCCAAATTTGATTGTCATCCCACAGCCATTTGCACTGTCATCATGGCAGCGCATGGTAACATTGAAACGTGGAGTTGAGAGTTATGGTAATGAAGAGTCATGGCAGAGTTGCAGAAATGTAAACACCTCACAGCTCTCTGAGGAACCATGTGTGAATTTACAGCAGACGAATACAGCAACAGTCCGTGTGTAATGACTGTGTGTAATAGTGAGTGAATTTGGCACGCTCAGCATGCTAGTGGCCTCGATGAGATAATTGCATCGGCGCATTAACTCCTCTTGTACGATTGTAAGCCTAAATCTCAGACTTTCACTTGCATTTTGAATTTAAATGTCTACAAGATATGCTTCGTAATACTGTTAGAGGAAGGATTTGTTTATTTTTGCAGATGTGCTGACAGGCTTGTGTTTACATTTACAGTGACAACCGAATGAGCCATGAAGTTTCTTCAGTTTTGTGTTGATTGGTCATAAAGTATGACACCTTTTCAGTAATAATAATCAAATTTGTACTAAGAATATCTTATGAAATATTCTTATGAATAATATACATCTTATGAAATATAAATCTTAAAATCTTATTTTTAAATGGACATTTCATTATGCTTGAAAATGAAGGTGAATTCTAGATTTTTTAAAGAAATATTTGTGCACAATCTTCATATAAAAATACTAGATCAACCATTTATTGTGGTTTTAAATTTAATTTTGCATGAAAGTGTATTTTTATTATAATGTGGAACTATATAATGACATTTTAGCAAATAATTGTGCACGAGTAGTAGGGCTGTACAATAAATCGCTTCAGCATCGATATGACAATGTGATCATTCGCAATAGTCACATCAAAGGATATGGAATGTTGAGTTTGTATTATAATTTATCATTTGCATGCGTTTTCTAATGCCTGTCATTGTATAACATTGTATAATAATTGAAAAGCCTGTCATTTGTAATGCCTAATCATTGTGAAATGCTGTTGGACTCGTGAAATGATAAAACACTTTACTTCAATTGTATCTTTTTTTTTTTCCAATATTGTGCAGCCCTATGTACAAGTATCAAATACAGTAAAGATCAAGTGTTTATTATATAGTGATTTTACAATTTATTTGTCAACAAAATAAAATGTGCATTGCAGAATTTGAAGTTCATGACCTTCATTAGAAAATAATTGTACAGAATCATTGCATAAAAAAATAGATCCTAAATATTTAGGCATAAAATACCTTTAATTATAAAATAAGGCTATTTAATTTATTAGGGGGGAAATCTGTATATTCAAAGATGGAGTAGGTTACAAACCCTTTTCTTTACATTGTATAATTTCAGTTAAAAATAAGGTTGTTAGAAGTTTGAACAGATATCCTATACAAGGAGGTTCAGATATAAGCGCAGCATGGATATATGCGATGTGTCTGAATGGTAACAAACTCAACTGACAAAAGACAAAGTCTGCCATTCTCCAATTCTCATACAGCTCTCCCGACATAAATGCTTGCCTCAAACCAACAGCTTTGCTCTATCGGCCTTGACAGCATCGTGGGGAAACACATGCAACAAACAGGAAACAAACATATAACGTTACGACCATCCATACATGGCTAAATACTGTGTGCATATGCACATGCAGTCTCACCCAGTCATTGGGTCTTACAGCTTGGCAGGTCTGCCTTGCCTTCTGGAAGCACGTGCTCTCAAGAATAATTAAGAAACAGGGTCTTCTCATAGGATAAGAAAAGTCAGCTATGAATAATAATGAGAAACTGATGTGTCATCACTCCACTAGCAGATTCGTGCTACGTCACACCAAAGATTATTTCAAACCCGTTAGATGAAACTAGCTGACAAAACCTCAATATTATTCTGTTTTCCCCACAATTAAAGTTGACATGAGCTAACGTTGCCTTAACTGATGCTCAACACACACAAATCACAAATCTTAAACGTTTATACATTAACATATTGTTTTTCTTTTCCTCTAGAGAAATATTATGAAGTAGCCTCTTCATATTTTTTATTCTAAATCTTAAGAAAATTATTTTGGTACATAAAAAGTGTGACCATCCAACAAGCAAATCCAGCAACAAAAAATAAAATAAAAAAATGCTTAAAATCTAACTAAAATGCAGTATTTAAACCTCATAAATAAACAGAAAATTAGTTGAAAACTGCAAAAAGGACGACTTTTTGAGAAAAATAAAAAGAACAACCCCTTTCACTAGACTGGCTGCAGGCCTGCTATATCCTGTATCATTTACAGCTTAGGTCAAATGTAACATCACTTCCAATATATACTTAATAAATAGTGTTAAATGGCTTCAATTAACCATATTCTCTTCTTTTATAAAGTAAAAATTATATATATTATAAAAAATATTGACAAAAGCCCTGTGACTTGACTGACAGATCCATTGACAGGAGGTTGAAAAGATTAATGTGAATCATTTAAAAAGTGCTATGTATGCATGGTCTACGAAGCTCAGAAGCAACCTAAAAAAAAGCGGAGCGGAGTGAATTTGCTGTCTGAATGTGCAGGTTAATTGCATTGGCACCCTGCATTTTGATATGTATCTTCGTCATTCCCTTAGTTAATTATTTGAAATGGAAATGACCGAAGACCAGTGCTAATAGTGTATGCTCTCCAGAGGGGTCAAGGCAGATGTAGAGTCGAGAAAGCAGAGCGAAAGAGACGAGGATGGGTCACCGGGTATTCAAGCCGAGAAGCGAAAGGTGGAGAGACAGCCAGTTACTGAGAGTTTGAGGGAAGACAATGAGAGATATAATTGAATTGAAGTTTCAAATGAAGAGAAGAAAGTGAAGGATGGAAAGAAACGCTTGGTCTAAAGTAGCTCCTGTCGCTCTGCAATGCCGATGGTTTTTAAAAGTGGGTGTTTGGCCCATCTCACCGTGCCACTCGCTTCACTTGGCTCATGATGTGGCCCATCAGCCTTAAACTTCAAGTGGGCATTTCTCTCTCTTTCTTTGCCCTTTCGTTTCCCAGCACTTTTTCGGGACCATTCAAAGCTGCTATTATCTTGTCACTGTCCAGCTGTAGCTGCACAGTTGGAGATCACTGCAAAATAACTCCCCTTTCACTCTTCTTTACTGGAGAAAACACAAAGGATCATTGGCAACCCGATTCACAAGATGTGTGACTTTTCTCACTTTCAATTTTAATAATGTTTAAATGTTTAGCTGTCTAGCCTTCTCACCACACAGCAAGAAGGTCGCTGGTTCCAGTCCTGGCTGGGTTAGTTGGCATTTTTGTGTTGGCGTGTGCCCCGTGTTCGCAAGGGTTTCCTCTGGGTTCCTCCGTTTTCCCTCACAGTCCAAAGACACGTGCTATAGGTGAATTGAATAAACTAAATTGACTGTAATGTATGCAGGTTAATCAGTGTATATGGGTGTTTCCCAGTACTGGGTTGTAGCTGGAAGGGCATCCACTATGTAAATCATATGTTGGATTAGTTGGTGGTTCATTCAGCTGTAGTAGTGCCTGATCAATAAACATACTGAGCCAAAAGAAATTAAACGAATGGATATTTAGCTTAGCCCCTGGAAAGAAACCCGCACACATATTCTGAATGCCCTTGGCAGAATTCATATGAACCATTTTAGTCTAGATTAATTCCAAGATTACAGTGAGATTAATCTAGATTAAAAATAATCTATGCCCACCTATATATATATATATATATATATATATATATATATATATATATATATATATATATATAATGGGCTATTTGCACAACTAGTGTTTTTCAGTCAACGGTAAACTTCCGGTGAAAGGTTTCAGTGAGTATTTTAAATTTAATAAGGTTCCTTTTACAGCATCGACATCATAATGTAATTAAAATACAAGCAATTTAATAAACTTATGCATTAATTTAGTTGTTCAAGCGTAAAATGAAATGATAGACCATGTAACCGCTAGCGCTGTCAATGCCAGCAAGGTAGCGCAGAAACTCTATATAAAATACTGGGGTAAAATAAATTTTCATATTTTAAAGAGATGGCAATAAAATTGAAATTTAATGCAGTGCTTCTTGTCCAGTCTGAGACTTTTTAAAGAAAATATATCTTAAACATGGCAATTTTATAATGGAATCACCGGAAGCCGTCGGGCTGGCTGGATGAAAATTTTAAGACATGTTGTCACCTTAGAATTATAAGGTTCTAACTGACATTTTTTGTCAAAATCAAGTTATTGACATTCTTATTAAATGACAACTTATTTACATCATGGGATTTTTTTATAAGTTGATTACATTTTAAGACTTTTTATTTAAAAAAACAAATGTTACACACATACTCTTGGCTATCGAATATAAAAACTTTGAAGCTCAACATCTCAAAATCATTTAGAAAACAGATAGAACCTTATAATTCCAAGGTGACAATGTGGTATAGGTGAAATAGGTAAGCTAAATTGTCTATAGTGTGTGTGTAAATGTGTGTATAATATATGGATATTTCCTAGTGTTGAGTTATGGCTGGAAGGGCATCCGCTACATAAAACATTTGCTGGATAAGTTGGTGATTCATTCTGCTGTGGTGACCCTTGATTAATTAAGTGACTAAGCCAAACAGAAAATGAATAAATGTGTGGGTAAAATACTACCTCTTAAGTAATAACTTACTATGTACAGTATAGGCGTCCATTGTTTTTAAAGCCTCAACTGAAAAGCTTGTTTGGTGGGCTTTATAGCATGTATCATTCTATCTAAAACATTCTCAACATTCTTGCAGTCATTGTGTAATTAGAGAGTATTGTTTAAAGGCTCAGTCTGTCCACTAAAAAAAAAAAAAAAAAAAACTTTATTTTAAAACCACATGCTTTAATCTATGCAAAGATGCTTTCTCAAGCAAGCAGTCCAATGTGCCAACCACAAGAGCTTCAGTTACCATGACCACCTATTGGTAAAACAATGCTTGCAATTAGCAGAGCCTTTCTGATACTGCAATTGGAATTA